>NW_026113982.1:0-199569 GCF_018139145.2 Gymnogyps californianus | reverse complement strand
TGTTGATACTGTCTGCTTCTGATTTTGTGTTGATTTATGCATATTTTTTCTAGTAAGTTACTATTCAGTGAATGAGCTTACCAGGAGACACTGAATAAATACCATTAACTTTAACTCTAAGCAAAATAACTTTGATTGATAGCTTTGATAAATGTCCATCCTAATTCTGTTTTATTGTTACTCCAGCAACTGTTCATCATCAACTGCTCTGGGAAAACTGAGCAATATACAAAGATTGTTTGCAGTTATACAGAGATATATAGAAATTTTTGAAACCAAATATATTTTAGGTGTCCCCAAAGAAAGGCCTTGAACTTGAGCACCTCATTTGTTTAAAAAATAATACTTCTACCCAAAGGTTACCACTGAGGTCATAGTAAAAACTCTCAATGACTTAAAGGAAGCCAAGATTTCACTTGTGTGTAAGAGTTCTCCAGAATCTTGCAAACATGACTAGTAACAGACCTGAGCCAGGAATTCCATTGGCAGAAGGATTTCTTCATTTCAAAATCTGGCTTTCTTTTGAATTCAATTTTTTTTTAACACTCCAAGTGAAAAATCTGAGGAAAAAAATTCAGCTGAAATCAACACAAACATTTTGTTCTGATAAGACATTTCATTTCAGGTCTAACTGCTATGTGATCAATTTATATACTATAATATTAAATAAATAATAACTTAAAATGCACAGAAAAAAAATTAGAAAACAGCAGAACAGGACATTTATACCTTATCAGAATCCTTAAAGGGCTTCTTTACCCAAACAAAATTTAGCCAAATAACTATATGCCAAACACTGTTTTAGATGTGATTACACTTCTAGGTAGAAAATGGTTCCCTTAACTCTTTCTGCCTGTCTCTAATTAGCAGTAATGCATAGTATATATGTGAAAATGGTATATTTTATATATAGCTTCATATTAGCTATGCCCTACATAGCATATAACATGGATGCTTGTACTTCTCTTGCTTTGGCTTTTTCCCTGTGACAAAAAAAAGGTGTCTTCCCAGTTCTAGTGAGGCATTGGTAATAAAATGAAACTGTGGTACCTTTCCCATCATCAGAACCTTCACGCAAGTTAGTAGCCTTTAGAAGGCAAAAAGGTAAAAGACAAAGGTTACAGATCACAATGCCTGTGCTGATCTGCAATTTCCCCTCTTTTCTTGCAAAGGGAAAGAGGAATACCAGAGTCCAGAAAAGGGCTAAGTATCATTTGTAACAGGAACTCACCTTCTTATTCATCTGTAAAACTGGATTAATGACTGTGACCTATTCATAAACTGCTTCAGCATTTCCTTATACATAATACAAGACTTAGCTAATATAAAAACCTGATTAATTCCTCTCCTACCATAACAGACAGCATACCATAGCAAATCAAGTGTTTCTATTTTTCTGAGATCAAGAATTTTACTAACTTGGCAATTCTGCAAGAGCTCATCCATTCTCATGCTTTTTCAGATACTACAAGCCAATCCAAATGTAAGATCCATTGCATTCACACCAAGTTTAAAATCACAGGACTGTTGAAATGTTGTTTGGAAGGGCTCTCTTGAGGTTATCTAGTCCAACCTCCTGATCAAAGCAGGACTATTGCCAGCATTAAATCAGGTTAGCTGTGGTGTTGTCTAACTGAGCCTTGGAAACCTCCAAGGATGGAGATGTCACTACATCCCTCAGTATCCTGTTCCAGTGACAGAGGAAGAAGGTTTAATAGAAAAAATATCCACTAGCAGCCTACTACCTTATAGCTCAGTGTTAGGATAGCTTCACTGAAAACATAAGCTAAGCTTATCTCTGCATCCTGAAGGCTGGATGGAAAATGAGGTGATGTTTCAATACAATCATTTTTATTGCTTCTTGCTCCTTGTTAAATTTGTTGTATGCTCATACTTTGGCTGATTTATATTCTGCTCTAGCACTGTATTTTGGCTGTTAGATGGTTTATTTATCATCTGAACATAACTTTGGAGTGAATTTTCTGTGGCCTGACTTTGATGGGGGAAGAGAGACTCTAGACATTTTACAGATGCTTCCAATATTTTTTGCATTGGGAAAAAGCAAGTTCTAAGAGATGGAGGCTCTGTTAGGAGCTAACATTGTATAAAAAACACTTTAAAGTACACCAAATAATTATTTTGTATTTTTTTCAAGTTGATTGTGATTACTATGAAATCACCAGTACATCATTACAAGGTTAGCAGAAATGTGATCCTCAAAGCACATTCATGGCAGGAAAACTTGGAAACCCCATGTGGCTTTGTGGCTGAAACACTAAATTGGGCAGACACAGGTTTTTATTCCCAGCTTTCTACTTGCCCACAGTAGGCAAATCATTTCATCTGTTTCCCATCTGCAAAACAGAGTAAATGGCAGTGACCTACTTTATAAAGTACTTTGAGATCTGTTGATGAAAAAATGAAATGAGAGACTTTGCTGATATTAAATAAAAGGTCTTATCTCGGAATTACTCGGGGTGCTCTGAGTGTTCATACAAGAGGATTGCTCTGATTTAAATATGTTCCTTTAGAAACTGATTCAGTTAAATCATTGCAATTTCTGTAGTACATACAAGACCAAAGAAAAAGCCTGAAGCAATAAGTACAGGGGAAAGGGAATGTATTTGCAGGTCAAGCAGTGCAGAGCAAAATTCTCTGAAGCGAGCACTTCAGTCACAACCAGTTCTCATTGGCTTTCACCTCCTTCTGTTTTAACTTGGGGTCATGCTATACAAATTAATGTAATAGCAAGTGAGATCCAGCCTTTTTACCTGAAGTTCAACCACACGTTATTCTGTGCTGCAATATTAACCATACTTGCAACTTTCAAGTTTCAAGATCGTGCAGCCATGGAGGACAATTAAAAAGAACTAAGGAACAACCTGTGTCAGACATGGACTTCCTAGTATATTTTAAAGTAGAGATGATTCATTTTGACAGCAGTCCAAAGCCTGGGGGGGACTTAGCCTGAAGGATAGATGGTGTTGTCGCTGTCATCCTTTCTCATAGTTTTGTCTGGAAGAGCTTAAGAGCCTTTTCAGCAGAGCATGCTGAATCAACTCATTCTTGGCCAGCTCAATTTGCTTTTTGCTGAGCCCAGCGCAGGCAAAGAGGAGGGTGTGACCACCGCAGCCTCTTTATTCTGCAGACTTCCTAGCCCCTTTGTCATGGTTTCTGCTACCTGGACCTAGTGAAAATTGAATCGTGACCATTGCCCAATGTGTATTGTGACAGGAGTTGTAATTTTTGTGCGTGTTCTTAAAGTGCAAAAAAGCTATGTGATTCTCTATGACACTGTCACAAACCCCCTTATCTGATTCATGTTATCAAAAAATTGTTAGAGCTTAAAAATATTAATATTTTTTTTCTGACTGTAACAAGAACAGGGAGTAAATGAAGTAGAATGCAATGGCCTAGATGAATGAATTTAATCCTGGATGATTTCTATTAATTTTGGGGGGAAGTACATGTGTTTACAGCAAAGAGAGTTAAACATATTCTGCTTTAGATGAGTCTGTAAGGATTCCAGTATGAGCATGTTGATGCTTGAATCCAAGAGAAACAGTATCTAGCCAACCTACTATCTTAACTGCAGTCAATGGCATTTCGACTAAGAAGCATTGAACAGAGCACTAGATCTCTCTCTTCAAAACACTCATTGCTGAGGCAGAGAGGCAGCCCAAGCCATGACATGGAAGCCCCATAACTCTTTTCTCTCTCTACAAGGAGATGAGCCTGTGCCTGGTGACCAGAGCAGATGGTCTCATCTAATTTAAGTTCCAGCTTAGGCCATGAGTTTTCTGTGTGATGGTAAGTTGTTTCACTTGTCTGTGCTCTAGGAATTGCTGTTGTACAAATAAAGTCTGGATATTCAGAGAATGACAGCGTTAAAGGTGTGGGGCAACCTTAACACTTTTCCTTGCAATGAATGCTTTGCTTAAGTAGATCTTCATATCAGTATTAATACAATATGGCTCACACCTTTCATTAGACCCATGGGATGGCACACAATATTTTGATTTATCTTTGCTTCATTTGGAAAAATACCTTCCATTTTTGAGGAGATTCTTCTAAGCTTGAACTTATAGGGACAAGATCCAGAACCCTCAAAGTTGGGCTCTGGGCAAAAGAGGACTTTTGGCAGATGTTGCCTTCACTGGGCCCAGAGACCTTAGCAGGAAAGGTAACAGGATCCTTCCCCAGTCACTGGAGTTGAACCATCTGGACTGTGACTGGTGCCCTACAAAGGCTTAGTTGAGATTGCAATGCTAAAGAGAAGTGGACAGATTTTGTCTCTTCTCTGTAATTTCAGAGCCTCCATATATCCTCTTCTAGATCAATGAATGCCAAAATACTCAGTAAATCATATGGTAAGCTTGGGCTTACTAGCAAAATTTTCATTCATACTTTCCCATCTTCTGCAGCAAGACTAGAATGCAAGACATCAGTGGAATTCAGACCTATGACCTTCTGAATATTCACAATGAATTCACTTTGAAAGCATCATACGCTTCAATCTCAGGACAGCTTTTGTTGTCTTTAGTGTGGTACAATTACTAAAATAAGATGGTTGGAATGCCTTTCCATGTACCAACATAGACTACAAACACCCTCACGCGGTTCTGTAACATGCATCTGACATCAAATCTACTTTTGGTTATGGTTTTAAACAAATTAATTCACAAAGCTAGTCTAGGTCTCATATATGAATACTGTTCCAAATAGTAGCTATTTATCTCATGCTTTGTTGGGGGCAGGGGAAATAATAGAAATGTTTTCTTTTTATAGCTACAACTTTGGCTTTCATGACATCATCAAAATGCATTGGAATTTAGCTTCTCTTCTTTCAATACTTTAAAAAAAGAGGGAAGGAGGAAGGAGACAGGAGTTTATGTTACATACCTTTCTAATATGGTGTCATTAGTAATAGTTTTAGAAGGAAAAATAAGAACAAAAGATAATTTTAAGGGGAAAAAATTACATACAAAGAATTTTGCATTTATTGACTAACACACATGTTCACATGAGTTAGGGAA
Source organism: Gymnogyps californianus (assembly GCF_018139145.2). Classification (NCBI taxonomy): domain Eukaryota; kingdom Metazoa; phylum Chordata; class Aves; order Accipitriformes; family Cathartidae; genus Gymnogyps; species Gymnogyps californianus. Next base: position 194,533 of record NW_026113982.1, on the reverse strand, counting down.
ATACTCCTGATTTATTTCAGACATAAGTAAGTTGTTTTATACCACTCATATTAGGGGAAATGCTGGGTTAAAAAATAGGATTTTTGTCTTCCTGCAGGCATTTCCAATTCGCCACATTCTTCCTTCATAATTTTCTGAAGTGATACTTTTCTGTTGCTTTTCAGCTTCCTTCAAACTTTGGATAATTTAGAATGGTGAAAAGATGAGCTGTGATGTTCTTTGATATCTAGACTCTCATATAGTAGGGTATATACTATCCCAAATCTTTCAAAATCTGAAAAAGAAGCTTCTGGTGGACATGTATAGTGCTCTATAGAAGTATATATCTGACCATTGTGTTGAGACTGAAAATTCCCAAAAGCAAAGTTAAGTTTTAAAAATTTGGGGGGATTTTTGGAAATGTGGAAAAGAACAGGGACTCTACTAGTCAGGGAGAGAAGAGGGCTATCTACTGATTAATGATACAGTGAATTGCAATCTACTCTATTAAAACCTAATAATAAAGGATTAACCTGAACTATGAAGCTGTTTTAATATATGAAGAGAAAAGTACCTTTTCTTAGGGTTTAAGGAGTCTAATGTCTGCCTGTAACTTAACTGACATGGATAGCTGGGCTTTCCTCATACTTAAAATAAAATGTTGCTGCGATTATGTGTAAGTGCTTTCACTGAACTAAAATCAAATAAATCTGAGTTCTCTGTGATAAAGGAGAAGGAATATATATTGTCACAATTCATAGTAAACATTGGGAGTTAGAATATGCAAAGGAATTCGGGAATAACTCAGAAAGTTTTGGGTTTAGGAACTTAAAAATAAGAGGAGGTGCTATTTTCTTTATTTAGCTTCTTCACCCCACATTTTATTTTTACATTTGGTATCTCTCCATACTTAAAATATACATGGGTATGATCCACAGGGTGCAAGAAGTTATTAGAAAGGGGCCTGCAGTAGTTCTTACTGTAGACTGAAAGGTATGTTACCGCCCTAAGAAGGATCGTTTGTTCTGGTTAAACAGAGCAAACAAATAGCTATAATCTCAAGACTTCTGTGCCTAATATGTAAATATGTAAATACACATTCTTATCTTGGATAGAAATTAAAAGGAAGATTGTTCTTTTCAACATAAAGCAGACAGTTCATGCAGCTTTATGATTAAGATGTTAGAGACTACCTAATGAAGTTAATATAATGAAATTGGTGTTAACATTTGTAAATAAAATCACCTCCAAATCTTGTGTCTAGAGGACAGGAAAATAAGAGCAGCAGTTCAGTGGTGTTCATTTGTTAATGAAATTCAAGAGAAAATAGTGACATGTATTTTTGAAGTGATCTGACTTGCACTGTTAGTACCATGCACAATAAACTCAATTAAGGCACCGTCCTTGAAAAGCAGTTACGCAACTCACAGGAAGTGGTTTGCATGGTCAATACCTTCAACAGTAAGTGGTCATTTATGCTCTTGAGACTTGCAAGCCTTTGTTCAAAATCTGAAAAGTTTTGGCTTAAACCACAAAGAATGAGGAAGATAGGCAATCTGTCAAAATAAATTATGTATCCTACCTTGGCAAGCGTTAAATTAATGCCCTCCCCCAAATCCACACAAACATTATCTGTCAAGGTCATTCTTTGCTTCTCAAGGCCTTTCATAGTGAAAACACGTAGAGCATGTGAAGTCAGCTCAGTTTTGTACCCTGGCAATGTTTTTAGGTTACATCAGCAGGATGAAATTAAATCATCAAAATTAAAATTGCAAAATATAAACCAAATCTATTACAGAAGCAGTATATATGTTATACATATATTTATAGTATATACATGTATTTATATTACATGCAAATTAACTTTGCAGATGTCAAAGATGATCAACTAATACAACATCTATTTTCTGTGATTTCAGTATCCAAGAGAAGGAAGGTAAGTATGCATGAAGCAGAGGATTTATTTACTGATGATTTATTGATAGGTGAGATTCATTAATCACTACAAACTTCATAAAAAAAGTAAATGAACCGGGTGTAGCAAAGGAACCTATGATATAGAGCAGCAAGAGCCCTATGGATGATAAATAAACCCCAGGAGTAGCAACCAAGTTCAAGAAGTAGGTTTATACTGTGGAATAGATGATAGAATATTTTTTGAAATATCTTTTTATCAGTAAATCAGATCTCAAGACAGATAAGAAATTTGTTTTGCAAAGATATATTTTATTTCATTGTGTTTCTTTTGGAGTCAGCTGCTCATCCAATATAAAGGTAAGATGTTTGGGTTTAATACCAACCAAATAGTAAGACTGAAAAGTTACTTTCCTCAGAATTCTCTGGTGCAATCTTTCTTCTTCCAGAAACTGCCTGGGAAATGTTTTTATGACTCCTGGGCTCTTATTACATGTACTTATGCATGCACAGAAGAGAAAATTGTTGAAGCAATACAATGTTGAAAACATTTTGTCTCAGGATAGGCAAATGCCTACTACTCATGTGCAGATCGTCTGGCTTTGGAGGATGTTTAGTTTAGATGGTAGCTTGGGACACTGTGATTAAATGGCTTTGGAAACACCATTCTCATGGACTGTCACTGGCACACAAGCAATAAAGTAGTGTTGGACCTACTATAATTGCTGGAGGGAATAACTTATATTTAAAAGCTTAGGAAAAATATGATGTGGACTTTTCTAAAAAGGTGGGTATAATAAAGATCTGGCTGTTTGGACATAAAAGATCCCATAACTATTTTTAAGATCTGTGGACTCCTTGCCATCGTTACAGCAAATAGCTATTTGATTTGCTTATGCCATGGTGCCAGAAAACTGTCAATCTTGGCATAAAGGGGTCACATGATGAACTAGGCACTAATGTTGCTGCTGAGTTTTCTTATTCTCTCTGACAGCTGTGAGGGCCTTGGCAAAGTGTGCCTGCTGGATTTAAGAGGAACAGCACTGCCACCACTGCTAGCCATCATGAATGAAACCATACAGACAGTATTACTAGAGGGGCAGGGTGGGATGAACAGAAATAAAAAGGAGGGAGAGAATGTGTCAGGCAGGATGCCATTACTGCACCCAGAAATGGTTATTCAGATATGCACTGGCTCTGGAGAAAGCAAGAAGGGTACTCTTTGGAGGGTGTTCTTGCCAGTTCCTTGCTCATCTGGTGATTATTTAGGGAGGCAGTTATCCAGAGGTAGCTGTCAAACTGTGTCCCTCTTGTCTGCTCCTCTTCTACAGGATCCTCATACAGCTCGTGTGGTATGTGCTGAATATACCCACCACGTGAGACTGTTGGTTCACAGCCCTGTCCTGGTTTCAGCTGGGATAGAGTTAATTTTCTTCTTAGTAGCTGGTACAGTGCTGTGTTTTGGATTTAGTGTGAGAACGATGTTGATAACACGCTGATGTTTTAGTTGTTGCTAAGTAGCACTTATCTTAAGCCAAGGACTTTTCAGTTTCCCATGCTCTGCCAGCAAGCAGGTGTGCAAGAAGCTGGGAGGGAGCATAGCCGGGGCAGCTGACCCGAACTAGCCAAAGGGGTATTCCATACCATGGAACGTCATGCCCAGTATATAAATGGGGGGGAGTTGGCCGGGAGGGGCGGATCACTGCTTGGGCGGGTGGTGAGCAATTGCATTGTGCATCACTGGGGTGTTTTTCCTTTTTTCCTTTTTTTCCCTCTTCTTTTTTTTGTTATATTCCTTTTCATTACTATTATTATTATTATTATTATATGTCATTGTTATTATTGTTAGTATTATATTTTACTTTAGTTATTAAACTGTTCTTATCTCAACCCACGAGTTTTACCTTTTTTCCCAATTCTCCTCCCCCATCCCACTGGGAGCTGGAGGGGAGTGAGGGAGCGGCTGCGTGGTGCTTAGCTGCTGGCTGGGGTTAAACCACGACAAGCCCACAGCCATGCTGAGACACACCAACAAGACTTGGCCTCGTTTTTGTGTTTGGTGATGGTTGGATGTTTATGCTGTTGTCATGTTACTGTCCTCTAGTAACTGCAGTTTATTGTTGGCACTGCATGATTCTGCTGCTGGCAGAAGAAGGATGACAGAGCAGCAGGCAGAGGAAAAGAATAACTGCGGGGTCCTGTTCAGTGGGAGTGAGGAAGTGGTCCTTCTTCCATCCTGACCCTTCATGCTCCCTTTCAGTAGGTTGCTATATTGTCCTTAGAGACAAAAATAAGAGTGACACTCTTGCATCTGTTCTCTTGTAATTTGGAAATCTATAGCTTCCAGTGGAGAAAAGCTTCTACAGTTTATTAACAGCTGCGCTTATTCCCTGTGCCTTTGTCTCACAGAATAGGAGGAATAATAAGCGCCTATGCTGAAAGAGACGTAACAACCAGTGGTAGAGCAGTATGGTAAAGGAAAACTAAGCTATTGCTAGTCTCCTGAGTCTGAAATGCTACAGTTGCTTTCTCCTGGAGAGGGAACTGATAGTGGTGCTTACAATAGATGTAACTGCTGATCTGGCTGAGAGCTATGTTGTCAATTTAGTAGTCTGGAAGAATATAAGAAAAAGAGCTGGCGACTGCAATAATTTTGGTAGCTCTTCCCAAGTGATGTACAAGAAGAGGCTTAACAGGTCTTGCTCACTTCATAACTGTACTTCTTTTGAGCAAGGGATCACCTAGAAACTCAATAATATTAAATCCCTCAGCCTTTTGTCAGGACTGAGGTAGGTAAATATATTTTTTACCCTGTTACAGTTGGGAAAAATTGAGCCATGAAAGGATAGTGACTTATTCAAGGTCAGAAAAATCCTCTGTAGCACAGCCAGGAAGAATATCCAAATTAGATGACAAATTATTGATATTTTAAAAACTATCTGAGGTCACAAATTGAACTGATTTTAGTAGTTAATGCAAGATGTACAAACTAGTGACAAAAAAAGTCAAGGCAGCAGATAGACTTCTGCTGTACAAGGACTGCAATCTAGCTTGCCGATTTCTCCAATCCTTGCCTGTCTTTCATACTTAAATTGCAAACTCTTTGGGAACAGATCGCCTTTTTACTTTGGACCATATGGTGGATAGACCAAAAGGTTCCCCAGTTCATGAATAGATGCTACAGGAAGAAAATCGATAACTGTGATGAATGTGACTAGACGGTACAGGGCTGTTAGAAGAAACATCAGTATTAGTTCTTAAAAAGAAACAGAGAACTGTGATTACGTGCTTTGGCAGAAAAAGGAGGCTTTATGTACAGCTCTTTTCTTATATAACGTGTCTGACACCTAGGTCAAGATGTAATCTTAAGTCTTGTGGATCCAAAATACATTTTTTAACAGGAGTTCAGTTCTGTGTGAACTGAAATGTGAGGGAAGAAATCTTTAAACACATTTTCCATGGAAATCAATGCTGAAATTAATAGGTAAACCAGTAAGAAAAATACTAAAATAACAGTAAGACTAGACATTCTCAGTGTCTGAACTAAACCCAGAGACTTCCCTGTAACAGATTCTGGTTTTGCCTGGCTTTCTCTCTCCTGAAAAGTGATATAGGATCCTGATTATCTGAGGTGGAATTGCTTCTAAAAGGCACACCTGTTATGCTACGAAGTAAGAACTGAGCATCAGCAAGATGGCAAAGCATTTCTATAGGCAACAGAGATGCCAGCAGATTCTCAGCAGGTCCTAGGAAACAAGAATGAAAAGGACCTCAGACTCTATGTCCTCATTTAGTTGCTTGACTTCTCCATTACACAGAGGAGGAGTAAACAGGAAAGGATTATGGCTTAGGAGCAGGTTTGCTTTCCCTTTCTCACAATGGAAAGAATGAATGGAAGATCAAGGTGGGGATAAGTCTTTCTACACAGAAGAACAAGGCAGGGAGAATCTAGTTTGTATACAGTATTAAAGCACTTTTTGCATGTTTAGTCAAGACCAGAAGCTATGGACTGTGTGTGCTGGTTTTGGCTGGGATAGAGTTAATTTTCTTCATAGTAGCTAGTATGGGGCTATGTTTTGGATTTGTGCTGAAAACAGTGTTGATTGATAATACAGGGATGTTTTCGTTATTGCTGAGCAGTGCTTACACAGAGTCAAGGCCTTTTCTGCTTCTCGTACCACCCCGCCAGCGAGTAGGCTGGGGGTGCACAAGAAGTTGGGAGGGGACACAGCCGGGACAGCTGACCCCAACTGACCACAGGGATATTCCAGACCATATGATGTCATGCTCAGCATATAAAGCTGGGGGAAGAAGAAGGAAGGGGGGGACATTCAGAGTGATGGCGTTGATCTTCCCAAGTAACCGTTATGCGTGATGGAGCCCTGCTTTCCTGGAGATGGCTCTGAACACCTGCCTGACAATGGGAAGTAGTGAATGAATTCCTTGTTTTGCTTTGCTTGTGTGCGCGGCTTTTGCTTTACCAATTAAACTGTCTTTATCTCCACCCATGAGTTTTGTCACTTTTACCCTTCCGATTCTCTCCCCCATCCCACCGGGGGGGAGTGAGTGAGCGGCTGTGTGGTGCTTAGTTGCTGGCTGGGGTTAAACCACGACACTGTGTTATCTCTCATATTTATTCTGTTTGTGGATGATGATGCCTACGTTATATATTCAGAGGCACGGCAGATTCCTATCTCTAGCATGTTGAAAATTGTTGGTTATTCATGACACTGTTACAGGTTTTGTGCAACAAGGAAACTCCTTGGCTTGCAAAAACTTAGTGTGTTCCCAAACAGAACTTTCTTTGTGTACAACAGTCGATGTTCCAAATGTTGCATGATGCTAATTTGAGGCCAAAGGCTTCTGTTTCATAACAAACCCTGGGTGCCACTACTTATGACTTAGGGGAAACAGGCTCACTGAAAACTACTAAAAGTCTCATGTTACCCTCCAGAGCTGTATTTTAAATTGACCCATTGGAACTCAGCAGTTTGATAGACTGAGAAAGAATATGTGCAAGAGATAACTCAGTATCTTTCTGAGTTTTTCAGTAAGTTTTATGCTTTTTACAATTAGGTCAACTCATTGATTAAGTGCAAAAGGATTTTTAAGAGCAGATCACAAGAAAACACAGACATCAGTCAGCATGTTCAATTAATGATTTCAGAATTTAGTACTTCTAGTAGAGCCTCTACGATACAGTGTCTCTATATTGTTCATAAATCTATGTTGCATACAGGCATTGCATTACCTAGTGTTCTGGAGTGAGGCATGGCAGGTGTTTTCTCATTTGCCACTGTGCTCCCCTGGTCAAGGCAGAGTGGAGAAACATCCATTTGAAAAAATAAGTTGAATATAAGGATCAAAGGCAAAATGTAATTTATTAGTTGGATTTCAGCCAATAATCAGGGGATAAACAGCCCTTATAAGGCATGCCATGTATTCTTTAATGACTAAATAGTGAGGTTTTTCCACTTTCCATCTTATCCAAAAAGTAACTCAAAACCTTGATAGTGCTGGCCTTACTCAAATGGCAAAGTCGTGCCTTAACAGGGATGGTGACAGCACTTGTCCACGCTTAATTACTTCTTACACTGGTGCCTCCTGCTGTCCCTGGATTTCATGTTTTGCCCTGTTCTTAGCTGCTTTCCAGAAACCATTTCATCTCAGCGCACATGCGCATTCCTCAGTACCCCATTGCCACTCTGACATTTTGCCTCGAATTTCCCAAGTTTCCCTCTCCTTTAAGTCTTGTTGGAGCCTTGGCACTCTGGGAGAGGTGTCCCCTAGGACTCTGTCAGACCGAAAGGATGTGTATGCACTCTTATTTCCTAGATTTAGTTTTATTAGAGATTTGCTCTTTTTCTTTTCTGTATCCCTTTCTAACTGATTGCTATTCAAAGCTGTATTCCTTCTCCATGTGACAAGTGTTTAGTAAATTCCTAAAGTTGGGTTTTTTTTCTGTTCAGAATACTTTAAAAGCATAGGGTTTTTTTCTGTGAATGGGATTTTATGGCAGAGAGGAATATTTGAAAAGGTATAATTGTGCAGTTTGGTTTTGTTTTTTTTTTCCATTGAAGACTAGAGGATCCTGTGTACATGCAGGTTACACTGCCAACAACTGGTAATAATTTGAGTTCATTTCAACCATCTGCTTCAGAATTTGCATGTAGCTAATCTCATCCCGCTTCTACAAAGCACATACTTTTCTCTGTTCTTCCCTGCATTTAGTAACATCCTCACTTTGACAATAAGGTTTGGTTTAGGAATCTTCCAGAAAACTGTCCCTAATTTACTATATAGTTGAGGCTTTAAATAAGTGTCAAATACTGCATTTATGAAATTCAGAATTAATTTATCTTTAAATGTACATCCCTGAGTTGTACAAGAGGATATTTAGATGACCAGCTTATCCCAAAGGTACCCTACTTACAAGATGACAGTGAACACAACTGACTTTCTCACAGCATCCTTCACTGAAAAACCTTCATAAGGGTAGTTAGAACATGGCATCTTAACAGACCATTTAAGTGATTCACTTAGTGTGACCTTGAGGCCATGTGCATACTGATACTATTCTGCAATTATATGGAGTACCATTTGAAAGTCTCCTCGAGCTTTTGCTCTTGCAAGTCTAGAGGAAAAGAACTCTTCTAATCTGCTTGTCATATCCTTTAGCAAAGACTCTACATTTAGGTTAGCATCTGATCACATATGTAAGACAAGAAAGAATCTGCTTCTGTTAGGAGGTACTTCTCATCCAACTAGCGCTTCAGATCAAAGCAGTGATCCCAGCAAAGTGATCATACTAAAAATCATTGTCAAGATGCTTAGTTAATGTTACACTTGGGGGATACACATCAAATTCTGAGAAATAAAGCTTAAGATATTCAGCTAAAGAAAAGTGCTTTGAACTGTGTGACTTCTACTGTATCCAAAATCACACCAACCTGAAAACAACCTGGTATGCATAGCGACATTCAGTTTTTCTTTCCTTGTCTCAGATTAAATCAGCATTCAAATAGGTAGACTTGTTTAACAGCAGCAAAACAGCACCTCTCTGACAACAATGTACGCCTTTCTGTTCTTGCAAAATTTTAAGTCCCTTCTCCACAGCTCAGAGGTTGAAAGCAAAACCACTCAATTGTGGTTGAGTGGAAATCTAGACCAAGAGTAAATTTTACTTGGACCTCCCCAAGGTTCTGGTCATGTGATGTCTCCTGCCTTTCTTCTCTCTCCCAGTCTCTTGGGAAACAGCTGCAGCGGTAGGTATATGTGGCAGGCTATAATCTAAACTAGATGTTCATACATACACACACGTGGAAACGGGTGTACTCCAACGAGACATTAATGCTCCTAAGTAGTTACAGACATGGAAAAGTATCAGAGGATGGGTGAAGCGGCACCTGCCAAGTGAGGGCAACTCAGAGAAGGATGCGTGAAGGCTACAAGCAAGGATGTGCATTGAATTTCGTATTAATCCCAGAGACGAATGAGCAGGTAAGCTTGGGCACAGCAGCAATTTCAAGGCGGCTCGCTGCAGCACAGGAAGGCACCGCAGGCATTTGCTCCTCCCTCGCCTCTTGCCTGGCTCCTGGGGAGGACGTCGCCTGGGGAAGTTTTGGGAGTGCTAGGGAGAGGGAGCACACAGACGGGATGTTGCGAGCTGGGGCGCGGCGCCACCAGGAGCCGGCCCGAGTTTCGGGAAGAGCTTCCCCGCGCTGCCCCACAGCACCGGCTCCTCACAGGGCGGCGGCTGGCCCACACCACGGCCCCACGCTTCGAGGCCACCGGAGCACCCACCGCTCTCCTGCATATGGGAAGGGCCACGTGGGGGCGGGGACACCCTCCCCATCCAGCACCTCCGCCAGTTCCCGGGCGCAGCCCGACCCCGTCCGTCCGCGGGCGGGCGGCTAGGCCCGGCCCGGCCCGGCCCGGCCCCGCCCCGCCCCTGACGAGCGAGCGCGACGCCAACACCTGCGCGGGGGCGGGCGGGGCGCCGCCGCGGGCCGCTGCACCTACAGGCGGCCGCCCCGCCCCGCCCCGCGCCGCCTGCTCCCACCAATCCGCGCCCGCCTCCTACCCCCTCCCTACGCCGTTTCCGTAGCGGGTCGGAGTGCTAGCTTCCCCCGAGCCTTGGGAGCCCTATGTGACCCACTAGAGAAAATGGCGGCGGCAGGGAATCGTACTTCGTCGTCGGGATTATTCTCGGGCAGCAGTGAGGAGGTGGCCGCTGCTGCTGCCGCCGGGAGCCTGAAGGGCGGCACGGGCGCGGGGAGTATCGCCGGGAGCGGTGGGGGGCTCCTGCGGGAGGCGGGCGGCGGTGGCTGCCAGGAGCAGCGCTCTGACTGGAGACGGAAGCAGCTGCGCAAAGTGCGGAGTGTGGAGCTGGACCGGCTGCCTGAGGCGCCCCTCTTCCTCGCCGCCGCCGCCTTCTCGTCCTCCTCTTCGCCGGAGCCTCCCGAAACGCTGCTGCTCCATTACCTGCCCGGGCCGCGCTTCAGCTCCGCCAGCCCGGCTGCCTCCCCCAGCCGCTGTGCCGAGTTCCTGGAGTCGCTGCCGACGGGGACTGACCCCGCCGCGGAGCGGAGGATGGAGCCGTCCCCCCCGCGAGGTGAGGGGGGGGGGGCAGTGGAGGCGGCGAGGCTGTTCCCGCGAGGAGGGTTCGGGCGCCCCGTTCCCACTCCCCCGCGGGCGCCCGGCCGCCGCCTAGCCGGGAGCGGATGTGCGGGCGGCGGGAGCTGCCCGCGGAGTGCAGGGCTGGGGTGTGGCGGGCAGCCCTCGCCCGCTGCATTCCCCTGGGGCGCGGAGGCACCTGGTGCGTGCTTGAGGGAGGGGTGGCCGCCGGGCTGCCACGCGGGTCGCCCGCAGCTGTCAGCGGTGCGGGGCTGCGCGGGGCCCAGCAGCTAGCGCCGGAGGAGCGGGTCGGGGCGGCGCGTCCCTGCGCCGTGGGCGATTAGCTGCGCGGGAGCCGAGCCGTGTGGGGGTGCTTCTATGTTTAACTTCTGCCGGAGTTCCAAAAGGCTTTGCAGTTTGAGTTTGTGGTGGCGGCGGGGACCGGGGTCGGATGTGTCAGCCTTTGGATCTCGGTGCGAGTGGAGCCTGTTAACTCTTCCTGCAGCTCTGTCGCCTCGGTGCCAGAGCAGGGCGCGAGGGTGCGGCGTGGTTCAAGCGGCAGCTGTGCTTCTGCTTCGGGTGCTCACCGAGTACCTGACCGCTTTCTGCACTTTCCTAGCAGTTTGCTGCACAAAATTGAGTAATTTTAAATTTTTTTCTAAAGAAAAAAAAAAAAGAAGGACTTCTCTGAAGTCTAATTCTAATTTGCAGCATCGTGGTATTGCGGAACTGATTTCTTTGATTCTTGGGAGGGGAAGGAAGGCTTTCAAACATAAATGTCCCCCCTCTTTTTCAGAGAGAAAGTAATTTTGTAGTGGTTCAGTCTAGGTGATACTTTTGAGCGGTTTCATTTAGTGCCCTTGTGTTTGTAGTCCTTGTTTGCTTTCTGTGTGTTTTATTTGATAAGTCCAGTTTCTTGAGGTTTTATAGAACTGTCCATATTATGCCTATTTGATATATGTAGAAATATTCAGGGTGAAAGTGAACATGTCCATGGTGAAGCAGTTTAAGTACTTCAGAGCACATTTCAGCTTTAATATGCACTTGCTAGGTCTAACTGGTATGTGTGTGGGAAGGTACTGCAGTAGTGATGGTGTAATTTTGATGTGAAGTTGATAACTTCATATGGATTTCTTATAAGGTTTTATGTGAAATGGACTGTGTAGTTTAAGGACCTAGTATTAACATCAAAAGACCTATTTTAGTGTTGCCTTACAGTTTGGCTAATTGAACAGATGGCTTGTGTATTCTTTTTAGTTGTGTATTATGGCAGTTAAACCTTAAGGATATTTTTTTAAAGGTTGACTTATCTTGGGACTACCGTAATAAAAATTGGTTTCTAGACCAATGTCCTGTTTATATGAATTCTCAGCAATTCTGATGGATTTTGGTCTATTTCTAGGGCAATGTAAAAATACTTGATATGATGTGGTCCTAACATAAGAAATGCCTCTGTACTTAAAGAAGGATTAGTGGGAAATCTTAAGTGTTTCAGGAGGGGAAAAAAATCATGTATAAATTTTAGCAAGTATCTTGGGCTTTTTCTATGACTCTTAGCACCATCTTTGTCTCTTGAGTCAGGAATTTATAATGTACTGTATCTCATAATACAGTTGCATCCAGTTTCATGGCTTTCAAGGAAAATAAAGAATCAGTGTTGGAACACGTTTAAAACATCTCAGAGTCTCCTGGTGATAGTAAGTGGGAGTTAGGCTTGATATTAGAGGTTCAGGAAGGTCAATATATGTTGCATTGATGCTGAAACATTGAGTCCATCCTTGCTAGTCAGTCCCGTGGCAGCAATGACAGAGCAGCTGTGGATTTTTTTTTTCCTTTAACATGGACAGTTTTGCTTACTTTTAAGTACCTGCATTTGGACAAGTCGGTGTTTTGAGTGTGTGCATGAGTTAAAACCCTTCTCCCCAAATGCTCTGACATTCGACTAGGAATGTTAACAAATCATAGAAAATGCTAAATGCCAAGTGCTTTTCTCTTTAGTGTTTTAGTGAGATAGTCTACTCTTCAACTGTCTTCATGATAAATTTAAGTACGTGGCAGCATTAATAGTGATTTTTCTTCAGAAATATCCTATAAATGCTCATGTAGAGTATCTCAGTAATTCTGTATGTCATGTTACCAGTAAATAGATGTTAGACAAAGTACTACTTTGTCAGGCCATATCAAGAATTTAAAACATCTCTCTGCCCTTATTGTAATATTAACTTGATCTAGCCGAAGGAGGGAGATTAATTTGTATGTGAGTAGCAGTTAGCGTATTACACATTAAATTTGTGCATGCAGCTGTTGCCCAGACATTTAAGAGGTGAACTGAAGGGCATAATCAAAATAATATATTATGTGGAGGTTTTCTATTCTGTTTTTAAAAACAATAGTTGTACTTTCCTGTAAGGATATACTGTTCGTTAAAAGATACTGTGCTTGCTCCAAAGTCCTCCTATCAGTCTCTGGTATTACAGTCACTTTCTTTTTAAATAAATTTTCTGTTTATACTGGAAGACCTGCATGAGCCTCAGAATGAAGCTGAGAAGGAAAACTGACTCTGCTGTTAAGTCCTAAATGTAAATATTACCTTTTTTCTTTAATCTCTCAAGCATTCTGCTTGTCAGGGCAGTAGAACAAATATTTTCACTAAAAGCTGTGAATGTTATAAGCTATCTTTTTATATCACTGTAAGAGGTGGAGGGAGTTGTTTTACTAGGAAATGCAGCTTCAAGATAAAGCACTTCAGACCTTTTATCCCATGTCTATACTGACAGTATATTGATTTGGTTTATAGAAAAAGATCCTAACAGTGAGTTTGGTGATAACTGTAGTATGATTTCTTGTAACTTGAGTTATAACTTCCGCTTTGGGGCAAATCCATGTAGGCAAAATGCACCTCCTTCTCTGCAGCCTTAACAATGTTCTCTTAAAATGTTCAAACCATTTAAGTGATGTTTATTTGTATCTGAAATTGGTGTAGGTGACTTATTACGTTCCTGAGTACAGGATTAGTTATACTGCCATAACCCTGTTTTTATAAAAATGAAAAGCAGAAAATGCTGCGATTAGTCTCCTCTGCATATAGTAACCATGTGCTGTGTGACTCAGGTGAAAATTAAGTGTTTGAATTTGAAAAAGCATATGCTAGCTATGGCAGACTTGTCAGATAGTTCAGCTGCAAGACAACCTTTGTAGATATTTACGCTGTATTTTCTGCAATTGCTGTTTGCATTGATGCCTGCTAGAGATACCAAAGACACACTGTGAAACTGAAGTTTTGACTATGTGTACAAGTGTACTATTAAAAGCTTGTCAGTTTTAGCTCTGCTTATCAATTTGTAGCACCTTTGACTTTCTAAAGGAGGGCATGAAAATATTAACAGAGCACTGGACTGGGCAGTGGAGTGGGAACAGAGGGAGAGCAAGTACAGTGAAAGCACAGCGTGGCCAAGGTTTGACGTGCTCTTTTTTACTGAAATGATAATGTTCTCAGTTCATGTTGTCAGAATGTAGCTAAGGTAAAATAATGTAGCTTATTTACCTTGGCTAAGAATAGCTAAGGTAAAATAGAATTTTATGTGTTTTAACCAAGTCCATAATGCTTGATATTTTTCACTGTCTGCTTAAAAAAGCCACCAAATTTTTCTGCTTCCAGTTTAAGCTGAATACTACTGTGAGAAATTTCACTTCCTACCTCTTCTGTGCTCTGTGGCTTGAGAGTGTTTTTGGAAGAGGGTCACCCTCTACCATGTCTGATTTTTATCACTATTAGTTATTGCAAGTGGTAGGGTTCTGCTTAAATGGTTTGATCTGGTATGGCAGTTTCTTTGTTCCTATGCAAAGTAAATAGATTGTAACTAATCTGGAGCTTTCTGTCTCATTGCATTTAGTGATACTAAAGGTTCAGTCTTTGCTGTCACTCAGTGGAGTCTAGGTACTGCTCAGTGCGATACCTGTGTGTAGAAGTGTGCAATTGTGCCTTACCCAAAGCTCAAACATGTAGAGTACAAGATACTTTTGAAGATCAGTTTTTCCTTCTGTATGATGGATTTGAACTTCATGAGATCTTTTACTGTGCTAATGCATTTGTTATTGTTTGAAGTTGGAGTAAAAGTAATGGTGCAGCTGTGTAAAAGCTTATCCTGGTGCAGGAGAGGATGAGGTGAGAGGGGAAACAAGCAGCTGGGGGTGGGGTGACTGTGGGAATGCTTCTGTTGGCTTTTGCTGGCTTCCAGTATTGGTGAAACTTGGTTTAAGCTTGTATAAAATAGAAATTATATGTTGCCACGTAGCTGTTCTTTAAACAAACTTGTAAAGCTAGTTTTTAGCAGCAGTGGTGATAAGAGAATGGATCTGGCTTGAGTTCTGGAGTTTCTAATGCTACTCTCTGTTCTTGGCAGATTCTCTGTGAAGACCCAAGGGTTGACTTGTTTTACTTTTTATCTGCTCTCACTTAAAACTCTAGAATTACAGTTCATTCTTTTGCTCGAGGCAAAGAGGACAGAAAGCCTTTAAGCGAGCTTCATTACTTGTCTTTAGGTGACTAGGAGAATGTGGTTAAGTGGAAAGTTGCTTTCTGTTGCTTCCCTCCCTTTTTATCTTTACCCAGAGGCTGAGCGTGTTGCCTGTAGGACACTTCTGATTTCCTGTCTCACCACCCTGCAGAACTGGAGAATCCTGCTTGATGGTGAATAGCCTTGATTATTTTTTCCTATAAGATAGGTTTGTGGGGTTGGGGGGGGGGGGTGTTTTGGGGCTTTTTGGTTTTTTTTTTTTTGCTTGGTTTTTTGGAAGATCAGTTTTGTTGGATCTTGACTGAAAAATGTCCTGAAAAAAACCCAGCAGCTCTATTTACTTGATACTTAAGAATCATTTTAAATTGGGAATTATTTACCTTCTGTCTGGAAACTGATGAAATACTTATCAAATTGACTTAATAAAAGCTGATACAGCCATCACTCCCTCTTAATTTTGCTCAGAAATGTTCAGTTTTTTGATAGTGCTCAGTATCTGATGACTAAGGATTTGAAGGTGTTTGTAAAAAGTGTGTTTTCTTTTTCTTTAAACTTAAAATTTGTCATTGAATATTCTGATTTCTCTGCTATGAGATGAAACTGGAGTTCAAGTCAGTCTACCCTTGTTTCACACTGTCTCAGTGTATTTCTTTTGTATCCCTGATGTATGAACTATTCTCATAATTAATGGAAATATTACATAATGTTTGTTCTCATATCTCTTGTCCTAATATTTTAATTTGTAGTGAATGGCTACTAATATACCTATTACACCAGGTGATTTCAATTCTTCCCTAGTATTTCTCATCAATAGATTTCACAGTATTTATTGCTGATACACTGCTGTTGATACTGCACCTCCTTGTAACTTACCCAGGGTTACTGTGGAAGGTGGGAGTAGAGTGCTGGAGAAATGGGTTCTGTCTGCTAGACCATGCTGACATGTGACTACATCTGACATCTTGTTTTCTGAGCTCTCTTCTTTCCTCCTCTTGAGCATCCTGTCATCTTGCTTTTGAGCAAACTGAAATGAGTCTTTGCTCAGCTGTCAGCAATGATGATCAGGTCCTTTTGTGAGCTGGTAGTTAACCCTCAAAGGTATGCAACTAATACTCCTTGTTTTGACCCATGGATATGCATTTCATTTCACTAGTTATTTCTGTCAAATACTCTCTTACGATCTGAGGATTTTATGACCATCGTGCTTATATCTGAAAGGAACAATTCTGAAGATGCTGAAAGGGCTTGGTGTTGAAGGAAAAAAGATCTAATTTGTGCTAATACCAATTTGAGAAACAGTTTTTGTTTTTTAAACAAATCAGTATTACCTCCAATTCTACTACCAATAAATGCCTGCAGAATTTTATTTTGGTAATCCTTTGTATTCTTTAAAAGGGAAGCTTCAAAGCTTAGTGGATAATAGGGTCTCCCCATTACCTTCAGGTAATATTTACCTGTTCTGTATCTGAAGAGGCATACAAAATTCAAATATCTGAAATGTGTGGTGAAACTTGCAGTGACCTCCAGTTTGCAGTTTGTGTAGAGTTTATTGACCTTGTCAGATTAATGCACTCTAGCAGGCAAGTGTTTGTCTATTGTCATGGTTAAGACAATATTTTAATTGCTTTGATTTATGACAGTACTCTAATTTCTGGTTGCTGAATATGTACTTTGAAAAGTCATGTGTAGTCAGTGATGGTTTTCTCAGTTTATGAATATTTTACACTTTTTAAACTCTTTTCATGTTTTTAGACTGCAGAGTTGCCAGGTATGATACTAATATTACTTTCATTTTTTCTCTTGTTGCAAATTTTAACTTTACCACCACATATGTAATCAGTATCTTAAATGTTCCCATAAAATACATCTGAAACTTCTGTTTTTTTACTGAAGTAAATATCTCTACAGGTGCCTAGCCTATGACTAAAGACTTGTTTGCTTAATGTAAGAAAATATTGCGGTTGTGATTAGCATGGAAGCTCACTGAAACAGTGCTAATGTGTTCTTAAAAATGTGGAAAGGATCTCCCATATTAAGGATCCATATTGCTTATTAATTTTGTTAGATTATTTATATAAATAAAACATAGGTAATGGTTCCTATAGTTGTGTGAAACGCATTGTTAGGAAGTTCAAACTTGAAATGGAAATGTGAACAGCTGGATTTTAAACAGTGGGGCTGGATGGAGTTTCTCTTAAAACTATATTAATATGCATAAGTTTATTTTTAAAAAGTTATTTCAATAATGTCTGCATATAGTTCTGGAAAACAAGCTCTTCTGTAAATATAGAACAGACATGAATTTGTTGTCTCTTAACTGTAAGTTCTCCTTTTATTTGTAATTAACAGTTCAATACAGTAGGTTTCCTGTGCTCTGCAGGCACATTGGATGCTGCAGTCAGTAGGAAGCACAGGGGCACTTGGGTTTCTATTAGGTTTTCAGCCATAAGCATGGAAGCTAGTTCTTCCATACTGTCAAGCAAACACAGCCACACTCTTTACTGCATGCCCTGCAGTTGTGGCTGCTGGCTTCTGGCAAGGTCACTGTAACAAGCAAAACTAACTTTCTCTTTGAACCTCCAAGGCTAGGGCCAGGATCTCCTGCACTGGTACCTTCTGTTCCACACAAGCCTGTTTACACCTTCTTCAAACATCTTCCTAAAAATAACAGAGTTTCAGTTTCTTCCCCTGACAAGAATTTGCTCTGAGTTGCAACTGCATGTTTCTTATCCTTCCCAGAGGCTCTTGGGAGGAAGAGCCAGGGATACGTCCGGAAGAGGTCTTGAAGACATGCAGATTGTTCTCTGTATTTGTTTTAAGCCAGTGTTACAGGAAGAGGGAGGAGAAGGAGCTTCCTCATCCCACCCCCTGCCTTGTGTACAAGAAGGCATGAAATGAAACTCCTTAAGCCATGCAGATCTCTGGCAGAGAGCAATGCAGATAGTCTTCGGGGTTGTCATTTTAGGAGTGTGTTGTGCCAAACTAATATAGAAAAGATTGGATGACTGATCTGTTTAGTTTCTCTCACTGTGAAGATTGACATGCAGACTGACACTCAAACTACCTTTTTCTTGTGAGGAGGTGGCAGATAATCCACATCAGGGAACTGAGTAATAAAATATTTTGGATTAAACTAAGAATTCTTCCATCTGTGCAAAGTAGGAAGGTGCTTTCATGTAAGGATGTGTTAAGTATTGTAAACTGACATACACTGATAACACTCAGCAAGCTGAGTGAGGAGAAATATTAATGACTGGCAAAGTATTTGGTTTAGGTGATGATACAGGGCAATCTAGAATTGTTGCAGTGGGTTACAGTGGTGTAATGCCTGGCCGTTGCTTTTGGCTTCTGCTGCAGGTCAGCATGCCTCCATTCAAAATGGTTACTGTTGTCACTCATTTTGGCTTTATTGTTGGTAGTGAAGGATTCAATTCTTAAAAAGAAAGCTTTTTCCTTGTGTAGATACTTCAAAGGCAGATGGGCCCAAGTGACTCTCATGGGAAAACATGGGGGAAAGGGGTTAGAAAGCAGCAGATCAGTAGAATAAATATGAACTGTTTCCTTGTATCTGGGATGCACGTTTCAGCCCAAAAGAATTTCTCAGGCCAAGCTTTTTTTCTGTCCAAGATAAAAGAGAAGTCAGGGCTTGCAGACTGCAGTCCTAAACTCTTCTATAATGGAAGCTGGACTTGCCTTTCTGAAGAAAAAAAAAAAAAAATTGCTGGAAGGCTTTGAGCTGAAAGTTGCCCTGTGAGATGTCCATGAGAGAGGTCTTGATGACATCTCATTCAAATGTTTACTGTCTGTACCAAATATGTCAGTGTCAGCTTTCCTTGGCTGTTGCTCTTGGGATATTCTATATAATGTAAGCTTACTAATAACATCACAAACCTTTATGAAAACTCTGGCATTTTTCAGAAAGGTACTGTCTTTAATATCACTAGAGAAAATAGGGGAAAGATTTGGTTAAACTAATGAAACTGTTTAATGTTCATCTTTCTAAACTCATTTGGAGTATACTTGGTCTTGAAATTGTTATTTATATTGAAAATTTTGAAGTATAGATTACTCTAGAAAATTATGCATACATATGATAGAGGAACAGTGCTACTGTATCTTCAGTTTTGTCTTTTAAGCATGTGGTTAAGTTCTAGCATGTTCAGGTACAATGGTAAATCATCTTGTCCTGGTAAATACACCGAAGCATATAATTCCCCTTAGTACCTCAGCAGAAAATTACTATGCTCTACTGTTTGCTTGTTCTGATCTGCTCTGAGCTGCGTGTTTGTGGCAGTATTTTACAGTTCTGCTACTAGTGAGAATGCCCAGCAAAGCCAAGTGGGGAAGGACAATGGCTTTGGTATTTTGAAATCAGCTATGTATGAATTACATTCCTATATTTTTAAAATTGACTGCAAATGGGAATAGAGGTCCAGTGCCAGGGCAGGCCACTTGTAGACCCTGGGAATCAAGACTGCAAGGGAGAGCGCAGCCAGAACTCTTAGGCTTTTGGCTTCCTTTCAGCCCACAGGGTGGACTGCTGAAGAGCTAGCAAGGGGAACTAGTAGGAAATCTGCCAGCTTCTACTATGTAGACAAAGTTCCATAGGAGCTTCATCAAAATGGGTCTCTGACTTTTTCTGAATTGACAAATAATTTAAAAAAAAAAAAAAAAATTTCCAGGCAGCAGCTTAGCTGTA
Source organism: Gymnogyps californianus (assembly GCF_018139145.2). Classification (NCBI taxonomy): domain Eukaryota; kingdom Metazoa; phylum Chordata; class Aves; order Accipitriformes; family Cathartidae; genus Gymnogyps; species Gymnogyps californianus. The sequence continues at coordinate 174,808 of NW_026113982.1, read as the reverse complement.
TGCATAAGTAGTTCCATTGTCTTTAACAGTACTCACATATGCATAAATATTTGAGATCTAAATAACCATAAATAGCTGGGACCTAAACAAAAATACAGGCTTTAATCTTGTGAGTGAGCCTCTAGTAAACCCCTTATGCAATGGTGGAGCCTTATAGGCTTTATTGGTATTCTTTTGAGCAAGTGTTCACTTCTTGTGTATCTATCCAATTTGTGCTATTGGTGCCTTAGGCTGAGATGAAGCAAGGTTTATCACTGAGTAGGTGAAACTCCTCTGATCTGGGTTTCATTCAAAATCTGAAACCCAATTCAGAGGAAAATCAGGACCTGAATTACCACTATGCCCACCTTGGAGTTACATATGACTGTTGCAGGATTCTGACTGAAGCTTCTCTGCTCGTCAACTCTATCAAGCTACTGGCAGCAGGGCAATGCTAGCATGAAGCCTGTTGTACTTGCAATGACTAGGTAAGTGCTGTGCATCTTGTGGCCCTCAGCTACATAAAAACCTGGTATGGGGCTCATAAGATTAGTGAGGCAGACCACTCTGCTTCAGGCAGGAGGTGCCTATGGAGCTTGGGGAAAAGAAGAATGCAAGATCTGGTAGTGTAGCATGTGTTACAAACTGCAAGACCTACTGGGTCTAACAGAATTTCCACATATTTATATGTGTTTAAATTTACATATATTTAGTGCTCTTAGGTTGCTTCTGCCTAGGCCATGCTGGTAGTATTTTGGTACATGCTGATTTGTGAAATATCTAAAAAGGGTGAGTTTGTCATGATTAAAACCTTGATTCAAAAAATATAACAGTGAAAGCTGTCAAAAGTAAGAATATGATTGTTTTTCTTTAATAAGCCTGGGACCTTTTTAACTATAGCTATACTTAAGGAGCTGTAAGATTTTTTAAAAAAAAAATACTGTTTGCTTGTTCTGGCTTATTGGGAAATAATTCAGTTCTGTTCCAATTAATGCTTGTAAGGGAAAGACTACTGAACAAATTAACCTTCTCCTGTTACCATTGGTACAAAATGTACATAAAGTTTCTCTGATCTTGGAGCCAAAAAGTCTGTACGTATCCCTGATTTGCACAACTGGTAAGTAGGTAAACTGGCTTGGAACAAAGCCAAAAATAGATGGAGGACTGATTTATGCAATTGCTGCATTTTCAGATCTGTGAAACATTGTCATCTGTGCAAGAGAGCTCTACTAGTTATACTAGTTGGGACCAGCTGTGCTCTGTCTCCCCTCTGTGGGGAGAACACAGCTTGTGTTATGGGAGCTGGTACCTTAAGAAGGACAGGCTCTTTTTTTTGCCATTAAGTATTTTCAGTAAAACTTTGGGGGAGAAGACACAGTTGCCTATGGATTTCAAAACACTTTCTTATGCAGCAAATGTGATGACAAATAAACTTATGATTTGGTGGAGGCACAGAGCAGGCCTATGGATTTTGCCCTAAAGAAATTTTTAAAACTTTTTTCTTGAAACCACAAAAAATTAGTGGGCAAGCATAAATGTGGTTGATGTTTTCATTGTAGTTATGATAATTGGCCAAGGTTTTTGGCATTTGTCAGTAACAGTATCCAATCTTTCAGATTTCTTTACAATCAGTTTCAGAAAATAAAAAAAGATTACATAGCACTTGCTTTTTTTCACCTGTAAGCTCACTTTAGGGAATCAACATCTTGCTTTCTCTCCTGAAGGTCCAATGTCTGCTTTGTTGCGTTTCTGAACCTTATTGTGGTAAGGTCTGCATTTTGATACCTAAAAGGAAATGGGAAATGAGACAATGTGGGTCTAGCACTGTTACTACCTTTCCATGTTCAAATAAATGGCATGTTTTTATAACTGGGAGGGGAAAAAGCTGGCTCTCATGAGGGAAGTGGTTAATGTAGCTAGTTCTTACCATGGCAACTTTTGATAAGGATTTGTTGAGTTACTGTATACTTATTTGCAGTCACTACAATAATCTATAATTACATGAGTTGAAAAGTTTAACTTTCAGTTTAACTACGTTAGTCCTTCAGAAGCTGTGAATGGGCAGTCAGTAGAAGTATTGAGAACTGTGCTATTCCATAGTCACACAGCACCTTGCTTCTAACTTTGTATAGATGTGTGGCTGGCTGGCTAATGCTTAACCCAGACATATTAAGCAAGTAGATGGGAAGGCTGTCTTGTGAAAGTGTTGACTTTTCCTATCTGCAGTAGTCAGAGATACTGTTTGGGTCCTATATCTGAATGCTTGCATATTATGTGTTAGAAATATGACTGAAGCTGACTATGCAAGCACCTTTAGTTTTCCAGGATAGAATTATGTGACAGTGTGTTGTTTACTTGTCCTGTGCAGTCCGGACTGAAGTCAGCCTTGTTCCAATTCCATTTCAAAGGCATGTCTTCCTTCTGATGTCTGTATGGACTTGGGGTTCAGTCACCCTAGTCACAGATTCTGCATCCTATTGCCTGTAAGTTTAGTGTAGCAATTAAGTCAATGGGTGACATCAGTCTTCAGCTTCTAGTTCATAGCCAGGCCACTTCCAGTACCTAGTATAAGGTTAACCTGTTGAGAGAAGTATTTCCATAAACAGTCCATTAGTAAGACACAAGGGTGTCTTGTGTACTATGTGATGTAGTTTCATAGTGATTTGGAAAGCACTTTATGCACCTGTTAAGAAGTGAGACTGTTTTCTTAGTTACAAGTTATTCTCCATTTTTTGAGAGGCTGTTACTGTGATACAAGTCTATGGTAAGAAGTAAAATGAGTCTAAGCCATCTTTAGCGATCACAAATGTTTGCTTAATCTTTGAATATTTCATTAACTTAGAAAGGAACTTATCTGTGTTAAAGTAAATGCTTTTTACATCCTTTTTTTAGACGCTTATCTCATCTGAAGGTCTTTCAGAATAGTATGCTTTTCATTGACCTTAAAATCTGCATATGTCAAATGTTTCAGTGACAGTAGTTAAACTTTTAAGACATTCTGATCGCACATTGATTTAACATAAGATTCCTCTTGTAATCTCTTAATAGTGGCAATGCCATTAAACTAAAGCACCTTCCAGAGTTGTAAGAGGTGTGGATTTTTTCCACTTTTTTCATTCTTTCAAAGTAGAACTTGTAGCAAAGTAGGGAAAATGAAATTGGATTATGAATAATCAGACAAATTATGGAATAGCTTTCTAAGTCATGTTAACATAAGTTGTTTCTAACTCTAAGGCTGAAAGTCCATTCAGAAGAGTCATAACACAGCAGGGTGATCACAAATGGGACTATAAACCAGTACAGCTGTCAAGCTGGTCAGACTGCTTGGCAATCACCTGTTTAATTTGTTGCTTCTTTATCCTTTCTTATATTGAAGCACAGCTGATGAGTAAAAGCTTTCTTAGCAGCATCTCAGGGAATGACTTCAGATTCAGTTGTTATTGATTTCCTTTGGGTGAAAGATTTTCTCTGTAACAAAGGGGTATTATTTCCCCTTTCTTAAGCTGGTTCAGTGAAACCTTACACTTATTTCCCACTCTTTTAATGACTCTCTCATTGCTATAGTAGATATTACTGCTTCAAGTCAGTCCTAGCTTGTAGAGTAAGGAATGTGACTAAAGGAGATCATCAGTAGTATTTATTTCATGTGTTTGTGTGTGCATGCATATATATACACTTATCTGTATAAGTATATACACAATCTCTTAAAAAGGTAATATAAGATGTAATGGCAGAGATGGAACATCTGCATAACATCTCATAGGCTTTCATATTGTTTCAGCAGATAATCAACTCCATGTTACAAACTTGGATTTTCTGACCTTGAACTTAAAATTTTAAGTAACTGTTTGAACCCTCACTGTGAAGTTATGCATTGTATGTTGTGGATAGTTTTATAACTCTCTTAAAATATTTTAACAAAATGCAAAGTTGTCTTATTCCATCAAAACCAAACTAGCTGATAGCAATTAACATGGCTAAAGAGGCAAGATTTCTGAATGGAGAGAGCTCATAAAGGGTTTTGACATAATTGTCACTATTGCCAGTGGTGGGTACCTCTTTTCCAGGCCATGTGCCTTTTTGAAGTATAATGAATACTACTGGTCATATACATATCACAGTTTGGCAACTTCTTGCCTGGAGTGTTTTGTGGGAGTTCTTCAGAAACCAGTAACATGACAGAACCTAAAATGCTCACATGAAGAGGTAAAAACTAACATTTCATATAAGGAATTCCTTAAGAGTGGTCAAAAGACTACTATAACGAAACATTTAACCTCAGAAGACTCTTTCCTGTCCTTTACCATCCCCTACGCAAATATTTTCTAATATTTTTGGTAGTGTCTTAATTGGATGCATCATTAGCTGAAGGCACTAGAAGGCTTTCTTTTCAGGTGAGGTTGTGTTGAACAAGAATATTTTGGGAAGTTGCAACAGCTCTAGTTGTACCTTAAGGAGAATGAGAATGCTGTGACAGTCTGGGGTACTGCTTTTGTGAACATACAAACTACAGTAGTTATCACGTGTTGCCTGGCTTTCTCAAAGGTGTGCGCCAAGTGCTGCTTGTTTTGGTAAGAGATACTTAGCTTTGTAAGAGGGTGGGAGGGAAGTGCAGGTTGAGAATCTTCCATAAGCAGTTTGACCATACATTAAATTCTCAATTTAATTCAGTAGGGCAGATACTGATTAAAAGGTAGGCTAGAATATTGTACATTTTGATTCTGCTTCATTCTTGTATGTGAACATGTAAAAAAAAAAAAGTCAGGAAGTGAAGACAATTGACCTTAGGGCTGTTTTATGGCTATAGCCCATTTTTTTTGCTAGGCTTTTGTCTCAGTTTAAATTAGCAGATCTAGTTTAATATGATTTGAATGACAGGAATAATCAGCCTTAATTTTGTTCTTTTCTAAGTTCCAGTTCACTACATCACTGTAGCTTTGCTACATTACAATCTAGTTGAGTATAATGTTTGAATATTGGCAGCTACAACACATTTTTCATCTTTGTTTTGTTTTCTTTCAGTATGGTTGTGTTGAAGTTAAATTCAGGCTTTAGTTGATATTTGTTAGAGGAAATTTAGCAGATAACCACTTCACAGTCTTCTCCTGTATTGTTGAAAAGTATATGCATATAAAGTGGGGTGTGTGTGGAATTTTTTTTCTTGTGTGTTTCTTATCTTTAAATGTGTTGCTTAAACACCCTGAAACATCCTGCTTTAGGTTAATACTGATTTTTTTATATGGATTCTATTTTTAAATACTCAAATAGATTGTGAAAGTGTGGATAACGTGCAACTTATTGAAAAAATTCACTTATGACTATTTCTGCGTAATTGCAGAATGCAATTGCTCACCACCCGCTGACTGATGCCAGAGCCACGATCTGCCCCCCCGTTTATATACTGGGCATGATGTTCCATGGTATGGAATACCCCTTTGGCTAGTTCAGGTCAGCTGTCCTGGCTATGCTCCCTCCCAGCTTCTTGCACACCTGCTTGCTGGCAGAGCATGGGAGACTGAAAAGTCCTTGGCTTAAGATAAGCCCTACTTAGCAACAACTAAAACCTCAGAGTGTTATCAACATCATTCTCGCACTAAATCCAAAACACAGCACTGTACCAGCTACTAGGAAGAAAATTAACTCTGTCCCAGCCGAAACCAGGACAAACACCTATGAAACTTTTTTGGAGGAAAGCTTATAAGGCAGATCTGACAACTTGATCTTTCCAAATAAGAATGCATGTTCTTGAAGATTAGCCCTTTATTTTCATTTCACTTAATTTTTGAGTAAGACAGTTATGGCTGCTTGCAAATAAACAAAGTCAGCTTAAAAATTGTAGATTGGTCTAATAAGTCTAGTACAAAGGGTGAGCAACTAATAACTTGCTTCAGAAGGAAGAAAAAATAGTCACAAAGATACTCTTTTGAGCTGTGCAAGACTAGATTTTTTACAATATGAAGATACTTTAGCCTAATTGAGTGTACAGAGAATTACAGAAATCAGTTTGAACAGAAATAAGTTGTGCTTCATCAAATCCAAAAAGGATTGGGTGAGTTGGGCCTCACCTGTGCCTTAAGTACATGCTGATATTTGAATAGGAGGATCACAAACCATACCAAAACTTCTAGTGAGCCAAACACACTGATCATTAAAATGTATATGTTGAATTAAGGGGAGAGAGTTGAAGGTAGTGAAAGTAACTTCTTTTAACAGAAACTTGTTTAGGTAATGGAGAAGAATTGTGTTGTTTTCTCAACAAGTAGCAACTGATGAAAATGTTTTGCTCTCATATTATACCTTAATAGGTATAACTCCTATGAGTTCATGTTTCTTCAGTTTTTTTCATATCCACTTGAATTCTCATTCATTGTAGGCTCATTTTCCCAGTGGTTAGGCTTTTTTCAAAGTAACTGTCATATCCCTTATTCAGTGTTTTGGTTTTTTAAGACTGGAGTTTTAAAACATTCTTATTCTGGAAAACAGCAATAGAAGACGTGTATCTGAATGTTCATACAAAATAAATCACTCAAGTTACTCAAATTTCTTGTAAATTGCAATTAATAGTTTTGAATTTCTCTTGTTGGTATTTGATTTATGTGTTTTCTGAAAATGAATGGATCTTCTGTTCTTTTTTGGTTTTTTGCTGTGCCTTTGATTAGATTTGCTTATGCAGAAGATGAAGGTTGGATTTTAAATACAGCTGAAATATAGAATTAGTTACTTAAATGTGAAGCCTAAATTTGGAATGTGTTTAACAGCTTTGGGAGGCTTGATGCTTTAGAAGACCAAATTGTTTCTATGGATACTTTCATATGAATTGGGAAGCTTTTGTAATGTGAAGGCAGGGAGGGGAACAATCCAGAACAGCAGCCACTTGGTAGTCTTTCGCCTTATCCAGAAATGCAATGCCCTCTTTTTCTGAAGCTGGCAATGGGAACAAACTTACTGAAGACTATGTTTATCAGCCAGTTTGCTCGAAGTGATGTGGTTTATTCTGGCTTTTTTAGGATTGATTGCATAACATAATATGTTATTTGCATTATTAATTTGAAGTTGGAAGTTGTTAAGAATCTTCCAAAAATAATACCAAAATTTTACTTTTCTCAAAACATGTAAATTGCTTGAAATGCTTTTTGTTAAATGTTTTTGAAGAGAGACTATAGCTGGCTTTTATTCACCAATTTAAAAACCAATAAGGTTTTTTAAGGTCATCACTTTAATGGACCAGAATTTGTTATTGGATTAAGAAATTGAGATGTTTTTGAACAGAAATACAAAATTCAGTCAACATTAGTTTAACCTTCCCTTAGACCACTGAAACAAAATGAACTGGAAAAGCTCCTGAAACCTAAGGCACACTTGAAAGCACAGATTCACTTGGTGCCTTTCTTATTTTAGGACATCATGGTGTTCAAAACTACTGGAGAATCTTCATGAGAAACTGGTAATAAATTGAAGTAAAAACTTCCTGCAGGAACATATGCATTATTTTCAGAAATTCCTGTTAAAACTGAAGGACAAAGAGTATCTCAATTGGTGAATTTAGTGTTGTGAAGTGGCTGAGGAACTCGCTTCTAGCTTAGTCCTAAAGTGAAATGGCAAAACTTGCAAATGATCGGGCTTTTTGACTTTTTGCAAGAGAAAATGGTTTCTCAGCCAGCCTCAGAACTTGTAGTTTGTGTTGGTAGGGATTTGTTTCTGACAGTGGGATGTGGAGAAGAGAGACAGGTCTTGGCTTTACTGAAACTCTGGAGCTGGTTCAGCATTGTCATTTACGGCCTGTTCTTCTGGTTTACCTTTGTACGTGTTTCAAGTATTTTCCATTCATTGTTCTTCACAGCAGTAAACAGTAGGGTAAAAGTTAAAGAAAAAATATTTTTATAATTAGGATCTGTACTAGATTTTTTGGGAGGAGGGTTTCTGTTTTTAGCTTTTTTCCCCAAAAGCACAGACCCTCAAGGAATGCTAAATTAAATAATGGTGTTCTTGTAAGACAAAGGATAATTAAATCTTATTTTCTTAATATAAGCAAAATTAACTGAAAATTTCCCTGAAATAAATGAGGCCACTGGGTGCAAAACTATATAGATGGGCTTCAAACATAAGATTTTAAAAATAAAGCATATATTCTTCCTTAATTGCACCCATGTCTAGGTCTAACACTGTAATTTAAAAACCCTTAAATTCATAAAGTATTTTCTAATAGTGTCTACTACCAAGCAGGTCCTACAAATTACTTAGTTTTATTATTTTCTGGGATATTTTCTTAAGCTTTTAAAATCAGAAATTGTGGAATTATGGAGTTTGCTTTCATTGCAGATGCAGAAATCTTAACCTGCACGTTGGTATGGAATTTTCCATCAGATAACCATTTACATTACATTTCATACCTGAGTTAGAAAGGTGTCCTAGATATACTGGCATAAAAACACACAGGATTTGCTATGAAGTGAGAAATCTGGAAGCTACTTTTAGAGAGTAATGGTTTAAAAAAGTGGGAAACAAATATGGCTTAACTTAAACCTATTCCACAGATTCAGCCTAGTATTTCCTCTTAATCTTTGAGAAGAATATTGTAATGATTATGATAGTATGGCATAAATGCCTGTACCAGGAATTACTTCACAAAAATGCATAAATAGTCTTAAAGTATCATTGTCATGGCTGATTTTCAGCACTTCCTGGAAAAACAATGCTTCAGTCTCCTGTCTCAATTTATTTCATTGCCTATTAATAAGCAAGGAGTTTACCATCAAACTTGGGCACATACCTCTAGCACAAGTGACAGTTATTCAGATTATTGAGATCTCATATGATTGCTTTTAATCTAGTGTAATGTTAGCTAGAAAGTTTGGGAGTACTTTCATGGAATAAAGCGCAAGAAAAGAATATATAGGTTGGGGGGGGGGGGAGAGCGCCAGGCCAGGTGCTGGACTGACTTCTTTTAATTTTCTCTGATATTGTTTCAAGACTTTTGTTTGCATCTCTTTCCAGATTGTGTCAATTGTTTGCTTAGATAGAATTGCTTGATTGATTTGTGGGGCTGCCATTAATACCAGCGTAGCTCTAATGTCTTTTGATCTGATTGCAAGTTAACAGTATATTTTACACTAGAAGCCTTGCTCTTAATGATAATCAATTTGTGAAGCACTGAAGGGGTATACAGTGGAATATCATCTTGTTTGTTTTTAATTGTACTAATTGGTAAATATACAAAACTAGAAAAAGATTCAAACAAGGATAACTTCCTCACCCCCCCACCACCCCAGACACTAGTGGCACTTGTACATTATGTTAAATTAGACATAGAAACTTTTGCTTATTGTTCTCATACATTTGAATTCTACTGCCCTTCATAAGGGAGAAAAACTACAGATATTTTGATTGAGTAAACTAAAATAAAACCTCCAGATAACTAACTTGCTTCACATGTTGATCATAATTTTTGTTGGCAACACTTTCATGCATGGGCTAGATTTCTATGCCTGTGCTTTCTTCTCAGTAAGAACATTGCTTTTACATTAATGCTGTTACATAGATGTGAACACCTCTCTTTGCTTATTGGGTCCTGGATTGAGGAGGGAGTATGGTATGCTGTCCTATGGATATGTAAGTAGTTTACTCTAATGCACTGTGAAACTAGAGCTGGTAAGTAGCAAATGGAACAGCTAGCTGCTACTTACATAGTAACATCTCCTGAATTAGCTAATGTCGTCTTTACTGTACCACTTTCAACTAGATGTATTATATGTGAATGATGCAAGATTTTGTTGTTGTAAAGAGGATAATTTTATAAGAAATATTTGTGCTTTTTGAACTGTAAAATAACTTTGCCTAAAAAGGCAGATCTGAGTTTGTTGCTCCTAGATGAACTTTTAAAATTACTGCTGTACAAGTCTGCAGGCAACAAGTGCCTTGTACTTTTTTAGCTTACCTCATGCAGCTGAATCTTCAGCTGATGGTGAGTTTGCTGTGAACTTGATGCAAAGTGACCAAATGCTTACTGCAAAGAATGGTCCCAGTGAATGTATTCTGCAGCGCAAGGAAACAAAGTACTGATCTCCAGCTAGATGCTGGCTAATTCCCTCAGGTACTGAATACCTCTTTCCATGGTGGTCCACTTGCCTGGGTGACATATAACATCTTCCTTGAAGGGATACCTTTCCTTCACACTTGACAGGAGTCGCCTCCAGAGGCTGAGGGCTTGTGTCCCTTTTCCAATCGCCTTATCAATGCCCCCTTCCCTAGCAAGGGATCCCAGCTGCTTGGCTTCCCTACCCTCTAATTCCAGGCTACTAGCCCCATTGTCCCAGCATCGGAGCAGCCAGGTGATAATGTGCTCGCCTGGACGACGGCTAAAATCTTTTCGCATATCCCACAGCTCACTCAGGGATAGAGATTGGGTGATTACTTCTGGTTCTGCCTCTTTCTCCTGTTCTCGTGATGACCCTGGTTCATCTTCATCCTTTGCTAAGTGAACTGTCTTTTTTGTATATTTCTTCTTCTGTATAGGGGCGACTGATACTGGCACAGGTTGGTTCTCTGGTTCAGCCGCAGTGCCTGTCGCAGGGGTCGGAGTAGCCGCAGTGCCTGTCGGTCTGTTTTCCCTCCCTTCCCCCTGAGGGTGCTGCACAGTATCGAGCAGTGTTTGGTAGATACTGGCCAGGGCCCAGCACAGTGCGATAAGTTGTGCCTCTTTGGAATCGCCACAGCATTTTCCTTTCAGATAGTCTATCACTTTATCAGGGTCCTGTAGTTGTTCGGGAGTGAAGTTCCAAACCATTGGAGGTGAGAAGTTCTCTAGATACCTGCCCATATTCTCCCACATGCCATGCCACCCATGGCTATCCAGCCTCGGGGCAGATTTCCGAAAGGTATTCTTAAATAGTTGTTTAACCTTAAACAAGACCTGGAACACATTCAGGAGACATAGCAATAGGAACATGCTGGTTTGAACATCCCAAGGATATTCAAAATTCTCAAGAGCCACTGTAATTTGCCTGGAGGAGAAGGGGAAGCTGAAGAAATGTGTCTCCCCCGTGGCTTGGCTCTCTGAGAAAAGGTAAAAGGTGTAATTATTAATAGTTTCTGATAGACAGCTCCCGAAGTACGGAGGTGACGGCAATGCTGAGTACAAATACCATATTAGTTTCACGACCAGCAATTCTATCGTATCATAAGCCAGTGTTACAAAGTAGAACAACATGATAACTCTGGCCCAGTTCCCACGGGTGATAAACAGCACAACAGGGAGCATATACTGCAAGTAAGGTATTACATAACACACCTTTAAGAACAAGTGCACCAACTTTGAGAGCAAATGCATCAACATTGTGACCAGTGACTATTGAACTAACATAATGAATGTTTATAACAAATTTGTTCTAACACATTCCAGTCAGATTTGTCGTTATCTCAACCCGTCAGGCCCCACGTTGGGCACCAAAAAGGACTGTCATGGTTTAACCCCAGCCAGCAGCTAAGCACCACGCAGCCGCTCGCTCACTGCCCCCCCCACCCCTGGGATGGGGGAGAGAATCGGGGAAAAAAAACCTCATGAGTTGAGATAAAGACAGTTTAATAGGACAGAAAGGAAGGAAAAACAATGATAATGATAATAATAATATGACAATAGTAATACTAAAAGAATTAGACTATACAAAGCAAGTGGTGCACAATGCAATTGCTCACCACTCGTTGACCGATGCCCAGTTACTTCCCGAGCCACGATCCCCCCTCCCAGCCAGCTCCCCCAGTTTATATACTGGGCATGATGTCATATGGTATGGAATATCCCTTTGGCCAGTTTGGGTCAGCTGTCCTGATGGTGTCCCCTCCCAGCTTCTTGTGCCCCTCCAGCCTTCTTGCTGGCTGGGCATGAGAAGCTGAAAAATCCTTGACTTAGTATAAACACTACTTAGCAACAACTAAAAACATCAGTGTGTTATCAACATTCTTTTCCTACTAAATCCAAAACACAGCACTATACCAGCTACTAGGAAGAAAATTAACTCTGTCCCAGCTGAAACCAGGACAGTCATCTAAGGAGAAACTGGAATGCTACAGATCATATGGTATGGTAAAATTCAGTTCTGTGCTGATTGTATCTATTAAGTTTATTTAACTATTATGTACTTTAAATTGAGTCAACTGTGTACTGTGCTATGCATAACAATTCAGTGCAAAAGTAATGTAAGACTGTCATGCACATATTTCCATCTTTATAATTTTAACAGCTGTATTTCTACATTGTCCAAACAAACCATTTTGGTTTTATGAATGTAACGATACGTAGAAAAGGAATTGCTTCATAAAATGTGCTCAGACATTAGGACAGCACTTGAAAATAACTTCTGTTTTCCAGATTTCTGCCTCCCATGAACTGAGTTTCACAGATTGTGTGCTACACAGGAAAGAAGGATTTTTTTCTTATCCAGATAAGAGAAACTGAATGCATGCAGCTGAATTCTGCAAAATGGTTTTTCATTCCCCACTTCTGCAAGGGAAGGAGTCCTTATGAAGCCGCCTTTAACTTCCATTAGTAACTATCTCTGTCTTCATGCAGTCTGTGTTATGGCATATACACAACTTTCATATTTGTGTTGAAATTTCTCTTTTTTTGTATTTATGTTTTGGATAAAGCATGAAAATGTATCTTTCTTAACCAATGTCTAGTCCTGTTCTGTTTAGGCCTTGGGAAGAGATTGCCTTTTTGTTGTTGATGCCTTCAGGAGTTTGGGGTTGTTTTTTGGTTTTGTTTAATTTTGCTGTCAGCTTTCCTTTATAGCTGAGGTACCATTTTCAGTGTGCTAATGAAACGCTCTCAACATCTAGGTACAGTAATCTGTTCCTGTCTGCCTGTTAAATGTTGAAAAAGTGACTTAGTCATTTTGATAGTTTTGCAAAGCAGGAAGTTACGGACTTCTCATGCTTTGCCAGAAACTTCAATGCCTAGAGCAGGAAGAACTGCTGAGATACCTAAGAACATGTTCCAAGATACAAACACACAGTATTTCTGTTTTAGCCTCGCTGTTTGTGAGGAACTGATTTAAGTGGCTTAAAAACACAGAACACTTTTATAGTTTGTAATAGTTGATAATCATCTTCTGATTTGTTTAGATATGACTTACAAGTAATTTTTTTAACAAGCCATGGTGCAATCAGACCTTATTTCTAAGAATTCATTGCTAGTATAGTTACACCAGAGAAAGCCTTCATGAAATTAAACTTGTCTTCCTTCTGCTCTTCTGGGCTGTATGTATGTGATAACACTGACAGATCTGTTTGAATGTCTACTTGCATGGACAGCCTCTTTTAGAGTTTTAACGTAAACCATAGTTATACAGTTTCTCCTTCTTCCCTCCCCAAAAGGTGAAGTAGATAATTTGGAATTTTCCATCTGCCAGTTTGAGTGAAACACATCCATTGAATACATAAAGTATTTTATGGCAATATTGGATGTCCTAATCTTAAGTGGTATTTCTCTGCCTCCTCATCCACCTCCCCACCTAAAGGGGGGGGGGGGGGGGGGAAGTTTTAAGGAAAACTAAGGTAGTAGATTACATATATTGCTAGGAAATACTATCTGTCTAACTCATGGTAATATATATTGGAGTCTGTAGCTCTCTGCATTGGGAGAATTATTTGGGTTTTCTAGTTTAAATGCAGTTGTATATAATGGTATTTCTGGTGTAAGATTGTCTGAACATTGAAATAGTGGGATTTCTTCTATCAGTCTTCCTGTGTATTAATGCCGATAGTGTGACAGGGTTTTAAAAGAAAGGGGGGGAGCTCAAGGTGTGTGTCTTCATGGGGATTCTCTTAAGTTACTGTATTCCCAGGCCTTCAATTTTTGTTTTCTATCTGTGGGTTTTGTTCCCCGACCTTCATTTGTACACAAAGGTGGTATATAAACTGGAATAAACAATGTGCATTTACCTCTAATGCATATCTAACATACCTTTCTGTTTTACCATTCATTTCAGCTAACCATCATCTTTGCTTTTTTTTCTAGTATTGTGGTGTGCTAAGTAAACTGTCTTCTCTTCCTGAGGTCAGCTCAACTTCTTTTAAACATCTCAGGTCATTTCATGTGACATGCCTTTTGGTTTTTTAGTGCAATCTACATACAAACCAGAAGGTGAAAGTTTACAGCAGATCAAAAATTGATCGAGCAAATTCATGCAGAGGCATCCTCCTCTGATTCCTCCCTGAAGCTGTGTATTGCTAGTGAATGTGGGGAAGAATTTGAGGAAGGAGTTGCTCAGAGGTGGTTCCTGTAGTTTTACCACAGCATCCACAGATAGTTGCTGTTTGACAGGATACTGGGCTAGGTGGGCTTTTGGTTTGATCTTATGAAGATGCTCTCATGGGAGATCCTGTGGAGTCAGACTCTGCAGCTGGGAGCCTTGTGAATGCACAGCAGCTACAGTTGCCTGTAAGCTTTATTTTTATGTTTTCCTTCGAGTCATGCTACTATGCTTCCTTTCTGTCCTGAAAACATAGCATTTTCTTCCTACCATAAATAGGAAACAAAAGTAGTAGTTATTTTTTTGGGAGTAACCTCTTGAACAGAAAAAATAGTGTTAATTGCTTTCAGAGTGTTAAGTCTCTTTCAATACATCTAATCTCATGGCTACAGGTCATAACCCTGCTATCTTGCTGAGTAGATGCAGGTTAAAGGAAAACAAACTTCAGATTTTTGGAGCTGTAATTCCTACTTAGGCAGCTTCATTTTAATAATAATTTCTTCATCCTATGGAACCATATTCTCTGGTATGGTAAATTCCATTGTTGTGTTTGGGGCGTCTTCTCTACTGGAATGAATCTGTATCACAGTGCACGTGTACCATGTGGAAATGGAAGACCTAACTATTATGTCTTAAAAGACTGACTGAAGCTTGTTCATCAGAAATGCTATCCTGTCTGTTTTCCTGGGAAATTGTTGTGGGACCATGTTATGAATTGGATTGGAGAGCAAATCTAGTTCAACAGTTTTCTACTGTCTCCTCTCCAACTTGAAGTTTCAAAATGTGTTTTGGTTTTTTGTGGTTTTTTTAAGTGAGATCCACATCAGTGGGAAGGTATAGAAATGGGGAGTAGGAACTGCTTAAATTGATATTGCTGCTGAGAAGATGGTATATGGAACTGTTTCAATAGGTTACCTACCCAAGTTAGGATAGCTTCTGGCCCCTCCTTCCTCTGTAGTGGTATATATAGCTGTTTATTCAGAGTCTAGGTATTTAAATTACCTAATGTGTTTCTGTGCTTGTTATCACTCTAGTTCTAATGGTAGTACTTGAATTTGCTGATAGAATACTATTAGATCAAGATCCTACTTGCATATAAATATTCAAACAAAGAGTCCATAAATTATTTTTTTAAATACTCAGTGTACTTTTTTCATGCTTAAAAACATCTTAATCTATAAAACTTTTAAGTGTTTATGGCTGAGATTTAGATCCATAACCAAACTGAAAAACTTAAATTACCCACAGTAACTTGGTTTTTCCTTAATGGATACAGAATGGCAGATATGGCAGTGGTAAGAGCTGAAATTTGGATGCCTTGCTTAAATGGGTTTGCATTCAAATGAATACTCTGAAAAATTGTTTTAACTTTTTTCTTTTATTCCTCAAATTTTTGAAAGCTGCTTAGTAAAGAAACAAAAACCTTGCAATGTTTACTCTGTGTTGTCCCATGGAATAGACTTTCAGTAATCTCTCTGACCTTCCAGTTTTACAAATGTTATATATGACCTTCAGTTTGATAGCATTCTCTAGGATTCAATTCAGCTTCTTTTAAAGACTACATTATAATGTTAAAATAACTTAATATTTCTGTCACATACTGCTAGTAGATTGGAAGCTTTTAGAACTTCATTGCAGCCTGCTGTGAGCTGATTTATGTTGCAAAAAATCACAGTACTCCTGACTTCTGGTTTATGATCCAGTTCAACTCTGGCCTATAGAGTAGACTACGTGTCCAGTTTCCCTTTTGTTGTATGAGTATTGTATGGAGTATTAAAAATAAAATTGTCAGCTTTACTTGATTTTTGAGTTGAATTTAACATTTCTACTTAATTGATTTTTGTGTTTTCTAATGAGCTAACAGGGGGGCGTGGGCGCGGGCGCTACAGGGGTGGCTTCTGTGAGAAGATGCCAGAAGCTTCCCCTATGTCTGACAGAGCCAATGCCAGCCAGCTCCAAGATAGACCCGCTGCTGGCCGAGGCTGAGCCAATCAGCAATGGTGGTAGCGCCTCTGTGATAACATATTTAAGAAGGGGGAAAAACTGCTGCGCAACAGTAGCTGGGAGAGAGGAGTGAGAATATGTGAGAGGAACAACTCTGCAGACACCAAAGTCAATGAAGAAGGAAGGGGAGGAGGTGCTCCAGGCGCCAGAGCAGAGATTCCCCTGCAGCCCCTGGTGAAGACCATGGTGAGGCAGGCTGTCCTCCTGCAGCCCATGGAGGTCCATGGAGGAGCAGATATCCATCTGCAGCCCATGAAGGACCCCATGCCAGAGCAGGTGGATGTGCCCTGAAGGAGACTGTGACCCTGTGGGAAGCCCACACTGGAGCAGATTTCCTGGCAGGACCTGTGGAGAGAGGAGCTCATGCTGGAGCAGGTTTGCTGGCAGGACTTGTGACCCCATGGGGGACCCATGCTGGAGCAGTCTGTTCCTGAAGGACTGCACACCATGGAATGGACATGTGGGAAGGACTCACGCTGGAGCAGTTAGTGAAGAACTGACTGCAGCCCCTATTCCCCATCCCCCTGTGCCACTGGGGGGGGGGGAAGGTAGAGAAAATCGGGAGTACAGTTAAGCCTGGGAAGAAGGGAGGGGTGGGGGGAAGGTGTTTTTTAAGACTTGGTTTTATTTTTCATTGTCCTACTCTGATTTTGATTGGCAATAAATTAACTTCCCTGAGTCGAGTTTGTTTTGCCTGTGATGGTAATTGGTAAGGACAGGGAGATCACTCACCTTGATTCATGAGCCTTTTGTATTTTTCTCTCCTGTGTCCAGCTGAGGAGGGGAGTGATAGAGTGGCTTGGTGGGCACCTTGTGTCCAGCCAAGGTCAACTCACCACACAGTAGCATGGACTTCTAGTCTAACTGTGTGTTTGCACATTTTACCCAGTGCTGAATTTTGTGTTACGTTGGTTGCGCTGACAGTGTTAGGTGGTAAGTTGAAAACTTGTCTGCTCTAGGAGCAGGTCATACAGACAAGGTCTGCAATTTTGTTGTATCCCTCTTAGAGCAGGTAAGTGTGGCTGTAAGCAAGACAATATTTTCCTATCTTTTGTCATGGTATAGCTAGGTTTTAGTGTTGATTATGAATTAATTGTATTCAGACTATCTGAAATCCAACATTGTTGGGGTGGAGTGCTAAAGCTTAATATGTAGGCAGATACAGGTAATGGGTAAAACACATCTGTGCATTAAAGCAATATTAATGTTAAAGTTTCCTTGTAGGGAGTGATACATGTGATAAGATTGCAGCAGTATCTGAAGTTCTTCCTGTCTTGCTTGTGGAACTTGACAGAACTATGGAAATACTGTCCTGTATGTAGGGTTTTGTGTAGCAGGCTCTGTTTAATGTGTGGATTTTTAAAATGTTTAATGTATTGGTGGCAACAAAATTTAAGATGAAGTATGTTCACTTTATGATCCCTTCGTAAATGAGATGCTCCTCATACAGGGACTGACACAGTATGTGCTTTCCCCATATAGCTTTAACTTGCCCTGCAAGATCTTTCTTCAAAAAAAATAATTCCAAGGACAGTGCTAATATGTGTGAAACTAAAAATAAAAGCATGCAAGGATAATTAGAATAAAATGTCTGCTATTCAGGATCCAGGTTTCTCTTGAGCTGTTTTAAATAAAATGCAAAAATGTTTTTAATTCCACTGCTGTCTGAATCATGCTCACTAATTCCTAATAATGATTGTTCTTGTTAATCAGGTCGATATTTGACTCAACTGTTTTTGTGTTTTAGAACAGGTGCCCCTGAAACAGGGGCCTACATGTTTCTCCAGGGTTTATAGCTTAGTTTTAAGAAATTTGTGAAATATAACTAAGAAAAGCAAGGCTTTTCTGTACAAAGGCATAGTTTTACAATGAAAAATAAGGTCTGAAAATCAAGTTGTTTGAAAATCATGCTGTAAATTTGGGGTTGGGAGGAAAGCCTTCTAAAGAAAACTTAATTCCTTGCAATTCTAATTTCCATGTGGCCTGCCTTCTCATGTGTAACAGTGAAATGTCATCCTCCAGACGGATGATAGGAGGTTTCTCTCTTGATACAATTTTCTCAATCATGGATCATGAGAAGTTTGGGAAAACTGTGGAACTTCTTTGCATATATGTGCAACTAAGTGACTGCTCAACCTATCAAAAAATGTTTTTAACATTTTTAGCTTTAATTTCAGCACACTGGCTAAAGTTTACCTTTATGTATACCTTAATTTTTATTAGTAAAGTTACTGTTAAAAGCATTAGTACACTGTTTTTCTGGTCTCAGGGAAGCAGTACATATGCTTACCTGAGCTTTACAGTGAAGTAAAAACATAATACTTCATTTTAGCCTGACCACATGTTTGATACCAGGTTTTTTAATTGGCTCCTTCTGGAGGGGGCAGGGATGAGGCAAGGAAACCTTGTCATTGCTGTACGTGAATACTTGGGCATTGTGAACTAAATGTAGGAGCATCTCAGCATTCTTCCTTAAATTAGGAATACTCGTGAAAGGGCCTTCCTAAGATTTCTTAATGCAAAGTTACTGATAGTGTCATAATTCTAGAGAACTGCTCTATTAAATTTCAGACTTAATCTGTAGAGGGGGAACACAGTTGTGGACAGAAGATAGTTGTTTGAGAATTGCGTTGATGAGCTTACACGAGTAGTCCACAAAAGCCTAGTGTGTAGTATTGCAAAAGAAACACAATCTCGTCTTTTGGGCTATGTGGGAGAGCAATTTAAAAATCCAAAAGCACACTTATGTATTCATGTTTCTTCTTTGAAGCTGTGGACTTCACTGAGTGCTGCTATTTCAGCTGAAGCAATGTTTTGAGGATACTGCACAAATGGTTAATAACCACTTCCTATATAGACCTTTCTGAGTCCTTTAGCATGGCTGGACTGCATGGCAGTTCTTAAAATCAAACTTTCCCTGATGATTGCTGGTTCATAGCTTGGAGTCTTTCTCGCAGTTCTGCTTTGACTATCTTAATTGAAAAGCTTGAGTGGCCCCAGGCTTATTCTGTCAGCTACCTGAAAGATGGTCTGAGTAGTTGTAGGTGGTATGTGACTGAAGAAAAATTAATATCACTGATTTTAAATGGTAACTGATATCTTAAGTGATCAACAACATATAGGAAATCGGAACCTATTAGCTTGAATGCTGACAGTCAATTTCTGACAAAGTTAAGTCTTAATTTTGCAATATATTATTTCAACATGAAAAAATTTCTCAATTCAGTGTGAAGCTTGGAGGGTATGTTCACAGAAGTAAACTGAACTGTATGCATAAAGCCTGGGACATAATAAATCCACTGAATAGCTGACTTGACAATATTTCAAAATGAGGAAAAAAGATTCTGGAAAGAAGACTTGTAGTGTAAATATGTAAACAATGATTTGAGAAACAGACTTTGTGTTTTGATGCCATATCAGAAGTCTGGGGTTTGTTCCTTTTGTGTTTCTGTGGAAGTTTATATTGTTTGCCTATGGACTCTGGTAGGCAAAATCTTGTAGAGTTAGACTGCAGCAGCTTAAAAAGTCACTGTCTGCATATGTGTATTCCAGTGCCAGGAGCTGTCATCAACTGTGGTAGAGTGGATGCAAAGGAAAGCATGTTTGCTCGGGTTGTCCCAGTTTAAATATACTACCTTTACTTGCTAGTTAAAATTGATTTGGTATCATTACTTGTCCAAAACTAAATAGTTGTTCTTTTTAGGTAACATGACAGTATCATATATAATGGCAAATGCTGTGAGGAGAGAAGGTAGTTGTAATGATGTCCTGGTTTCAGCTGGGACAGAGTTAACTTGTCCTAACCAGGACAATGAAAAGCTGAAAAAGACAATTTTAAGGGAAGTATTGCTGCATTTCAAGTGAAAGCCAATGTAACTGGATAGCAGCAAAATGGAAAACAATAATGCTAGAGACAGTGTATATATAGTAACTGCTTGCCCTGAGCATCTTTTCCAGCACTAACGAATAGAATCTCCTCTGACTGAAAACATGAGGTTTCATTCTAAGGTGGAGTATTGCTGTGCAAACTCTTTAAAATATGGGGTCACTTACAAAATGTTTGAAAATAGTCTAATATGTTCTATATAAGAAGTTTAAATGGGCAGATAGTTTGAGAAGGATATGACAATCGTGCACTTGTAAAGTACTAAATACTCTATTCCATCTCTGATGTTTGTCAGTATGAAATATTTAAAACAAGTCGCAAATAAAGCCAAACTTTAAGTGCATTACTGTAATTCCGTTTCTTTATTCCCTTTAAAAAAAGAGAACTTTAATGAGAGAGAAGATCATTGTCATTGAAAGCATGTCTCCTCTGCCTGAAGTGCGTATATATCTCTATTCCAGTGCTCCTGATAATTATCTTACAGATATGCTTGGCATGCATCTCACTGAAAATGCCTTTGGTGTTTATCTTATAACCAGTGCTGTTGAATACAGTTCTCTCTAAAGTAAATGCTTTTTTTTTTGTAGTAATGCTTATTTGTAGCTTCAGCAGTATAAGACTACTTCCTCTTCTAAGGCAGAGTGGTCATTTCTTTTGTGTGCTTGTGGGTTAGGATAAATGAAAAAGCTTTCTTACAAGTTACTCTATTGCCATGGATAGGTATCACGTTAAAGAAAAATACTTGAGTGCTGCTGTTGATATTTTTGAAATATCTGAGGTTTCTGAGGTTTTTGTCAGTTTCAGTTGTTTGACTTTTCCAATTTTATAGTTTTTTGAACTCCCTTGTATGTCTGCAAAACTTGTCTTCCATGGTTGTCTGTGCTTATTCGTGTTTATAAATTTCATGTTTTTAACAACTTTTTTTCTCCTTCTCTGATTCTCTTTTGGATCAATAAAAAGATGACACTGGTAAATTCAGCTACTCTGATTTTGTTTAACAATATTATATGAAAGTTTGAATTACTGTTGTAACTTCATCCCAGCCAAAACCCATACAGTTACTTTGGGGAGGAGATCTCATAATGGAGTTATGAACTAGAATTACTCTATTGCTCAGTTGTGTTGCTGATTAGAAAGCACAATGAAAGATTAACTCTCCAGTTCTGGAAAACTCTCCTCCATTTCTCTTCAAAGCGGTTTTTTAGCAGCAGTAAGAAAATTTATCACAATTCTGCCAAACATAGATGCAGTTGGGATGATTTAGAGTTCAGTGCTTATTTTAAAATATTACTAATTATTTTCAATATATTTTGTGGCCTCAAAGTCCCACATAAGGTTAGAAACAGATTTGTTCCAACTACCCTATAAGTACATATACCAGAATGCTTGCATAATGCAATAGTGGGTGAATATCAGTGTAGATTGGGGTTGTTCCCCAGTGTGGTTTATTTTGTCCTGTTGGTCATATCTTTTTAATCTTTCTGTAATTCCTCAGATAAAGAATTGCTTTCAGTGTTCAAAGTAGCATGGTGGTGTAATCAGTACAGTGATGATATTTTACAAGTTTTTACAAAACAATTGCTTACACAATCTTGATGGAAGGAAAAGATTTCTTGTAGCTGACAAGCATGAGAATCTTAAAGTGCTATCTTTGAATCAAAAAACTTTTGTTAATTTCAAAAAGTAATGCAAGAAATGAGAAGTAGCTAAAGCTTTTTCTGGTAGACTGCTGAAAGGTAGAAGTGAAGGCATCACCCCCTGCTCCACCATAGCATTTACTTGATTTGAATTCAAAAATGTTATCTGACTTTTTGCAGCACATCTAGATTTGCTTTTTTAATTTTATTTTTCACATATTACTTTCCCTGTAATGGTTACTGAAGCCATTGGCCTAGAGAACTCAGGAGTGTGGTCAAAGCAGGATGCAGGAGCTAGCATGTAGAGCTATATGTACTGAGCAGTGGTTTCAGTAAGCTTGATGGCCCGCAAAACCTGCTGAAGGTTGGCAGTAGTCCACTGGAAGTCAGTGTCCTAACCAAAAATCTGAAGGTGATGTCAAATACTGCTACTCCTTTCATGAATCTGGAGTTAGTAGGACCACATAAGTTTCACTAGATAAAAATAAATAAATTCTGCTTGCTTCATTTATTAAGATTGTTTCACAGCTAGGAAAATGACATCTAGCTGACCCAATAGGTCTTACTTCTTCCATCCTCCCTCAAATACTGTATCAATGTTTAATACTGCTTCTAGTTGCTCTTGCACAGTATGTCTTGATGGAATTAGACTCTTCCTTTTCCAAAAAGTGTATTTTGCATAAGTGTAGTATCTGTCTACATAGTTTCATGCATCTTTCTAGATATATGTAATGTTATTTTTATCTTTTATGGTGGGGTGTCCATGGTTTGTGAAACTGTTTCTCCCAGATGCTTGCTTACAGGAGAATATATTGTGCCTGGGAGGGAATGACTATACTGAAACTTCAATGTAAAGCCTTTCTGATCAAATTCTGTTTATGTAGAATGCTGTGTCCTTCCTCAAATTACTGGTGACAAGCTGGAGCTCTTGTAATGTTTCCCTAGTGTTATGCTTTCACACTACTATGTGAATATGTCTGCAACTTTTCTGTCAATTTTAAGCAAATACTGAAGATATCTCTTTTCCTTTATCCAAGCCAATACAAAAGGGATGTGAGCTCATTGCATTTTTACTTGACAGTATGTGATTTTTAATTAGTATCAAGATTTATATTTCTAAAGTAGTATATGTTACTACAAATTAAAAGCTTAAGTACATTGTTATAAGTGGGATATGAATGCAGCAAAGTCTTCAAATAAAATCTCAGTCAGGAATATGCTGAGGATAAGAAAAAATGGTATATTTTTGTTAAGGAGTAGTCTGTATACTTGCTGTCCTGTAATCAGCTTCCTTGCTTTCACAGACCTATTTGGTGGTTATGGAATTTCTTTAATTGCTTTCTAACTACATTGATTTTTTTTAAGTTACCTCACTAAATACTCCCCTCCTCATCAGATAAGATTGATGCACTTAATTTCTCTTTATATTCTGGATTTTAAAGAAGCTGAAATAGGAGTTATTGAAACCATAACCATTTTTAGCCATATGCTTGCAGAAGTTTTGAATGCCTTTTCCTGCCACTTTTTTTTGTTGTGGTAGCTTGTTATCATCTTACAGGTAGCTTGTTATCTTACAAAAATAAACAATTGTAATAGTAGCTGCCACTGTTAGAATAGATGTAGTAGTTGTATGCCTGGCCTGTGGCTAGACTAGTTGACAGACATCACTGAAAGGTCCCTCCTTGTTGCACAGGGAGACGTGCTCTCCCCATACAGGACAGAGCACTCTGTATAGCGTGTGAGGGTGTTATATGTGTGAGTTACTGAAGATCCTAAGTCTGGGTCTTCATGGCAAAATCACAGTTCACCTGTGACTTTCTGCTGATAGAAAATATGCTGTCCACTATGGATCTACCATAAGTGGGTGAAGGGGTCTAATACGTTGCTATAGAGTAGTGTTTCTTCACCTAGAAGTTACTCAAAATAGGCTTGCAAGGAATTTTTTACTTTATTTCTGCATCTCAGGAAAGCTTTTTATGCTAGAGCCAGAAACATATGTGGAAATGTTTAGTCCCCTTTGGCTTTTGGAGCTAAGTTCAGCGTATGCATGAGTCTTTGCAGGACAAGGAGACATTTTGAACGGGTCTCTGAGTGTTGGTAAGACAGACGTCTCTTTAGCAAGGTTTAGTGCTTATTTAATACATTTTATTACTGAATTCCTAAATCATAAGAAATCAAATTAATAATATTAATTGCCAGTGTAACTCAGACTGATAAATATATGGACAAGCTTACATGAAAAGAGGAAAAAACAAATTAGAGCATAAGCTTCAAGATGAATACCAAATAACAAAACCAGATACAGACAAGATACATAAATAAGAAAATAAATTGGGAAGATTAGCATACCAGGGTCCTGTTTCATGACTTCTAAATGCTACTTTAGTAAAACTAGTAGATGGCAATAATAATTTTTATAACTCTCAGCAGCGTACACTAAGAAACCAACGTAATCCTGGTGAGAAATATGATTTTTACCATGGAAACGGTATTAAAATCATTCTTCAGAAAAGAACAAGAGCAAACCTGTTAAACGTCTTTCTGGGTCTCTAGTCTCCTTCTGTAAGGCTAGAGATTGTTGGGTTTTATAACTTTTTAAATTTAGCTTTAAATCTTTTAAAGACATTTCTTTTGAAAAGAGTAAGTTTGGTTCTCCATTTGCATTACATACCATTTACTGCCTAACCAGTCATTAAGACTTAAATTTTACTGTTATGTTTCTTTGCTAGAAATAACATTTATAAGCCTTTATTTTCTTATTTGCTTTATGTGGTTTATTTTTATGATCATCTTTTGCTGAGAGAACTTTAAAATTCTCTTTACAGCAGCAATTTTGGAACACTTGTTATCTGCTGATAATTCTGCAGTTTTGAACAGTGCCAGAATGGTCTAAATTCCCTTTCTTGTTTATAACTCTTCAAGAAATTATCTAATAGGTTGTAGCTTTGGAAAAATCTACATAGCTAATCCTGTCCAAGTTACTACTTTATATGCTAATCCCTTTCTCTAATACCTATGCTTGTGATCCTATAACCTGGTGTAGATGAAATAATCATAGTTGACTGTCAGTGAGCACTTGTATTGCTATCTTTTTCTTTTTAATGACATTACTGCAGTTCTTAGAGTAATACCCCGTAGTATGTCACACCAGGGTGGGGGCAGGACATGCTTTTTCTCTTCAGTTACCCCAATGTGAACTGGGCATGCTGTTCTCTGTTGGGATACTGAAGTTTGTCATACAGTAATAAACTTACTGAATCTTTGTGTAAGCTGTATTACCACACTTCAGATATTAGTCAAATACACAGAATTATGAAAAGAATTAAGCTGCACAATTATTAGTGGCTTTGGGCCTTCATGTATCAATATAAATTATCTACTTCCTGTAATTTCTAGAAATTTTGCTCAATAATGGAATGAACTTTTATAGAGATAAAATACCAGACTCTATTCAAAAGCATTCATTGCTTTTTCATTAAACCCTAGGCTGCTTTTCTCACAACCTGTTGTTAAGCGCATTGCTCTGATAGAGCTGCTGTGTGACCACTTTTGTTCATGAGTGTGTTCTGTGGTCACCCATGGTTTGACCACTGCTGGCACGCAAGTTACCTTTGCTAACTTGCTTCAGACAAATGTTTTAAAAAAAAAAAAAATAAAAAAAATTACTTAGCAGCTAATAACTTTTCTCCTCCCTACGATTATTTGTGGATATGGCAGACAGAGCTTTCCTTTTCTTGGTGAATTGACTCTTTCCTATTTTAGAACTTGCCTTCTTCCTGTTTTCCTACTGCTAATAAAATCTGGTCCAGTGTGGCTATTGGATAAAGCTGTTTGCCCAAATAAGATAGCAGAGAAGCAAAGACATCTTAAGTGTTTCTAAACATTGAGAAGCGCAGGAAAATGAATTGGAGCTACTATTCAGCTTTCATATACTGTTATATGCCCTTTGTAAGAAAAATACTTGCAGAGAATTAGTATTAAATTCACTGAGCCATTCAGAAGTAAAACTTGCTTGTAATTTTGCAAGTTTGCTAAATAAAGTGTATTGCATACCTTGTGTTTAAAATATTGAATCATTGATCCATAGAGAACCAGTTGTTAATCTAAATGTTCAATTACTGTTTGCAAGTCTTCAAAATTAAGACTCAGAAACAAAGGACAAAGTTTTTGCCTTCTGTATTGCACAAGATGTTGCATTAGACTTTCCATGCAGTACATTAATTCTAGTGTATTTAGTTTTATAGTTCATGAAGCACATTAATTCAAAGTGAACAATGCAATTATTAATGTGCAGACCACTAAGCTTATTCATTAAAAAAACAGTAGTCATCACACTATTGAGCTTTCTCAGTACTTTAAAATTACAATTTGGATCCATTTCTTCAGAATTTCTTGACTAATATGGGAGCTGATGTCTGGTTTAAAACTAATAATAAAAAGAATTTAAAAGATTCTTAATGCTGCCATTTTGGGGGGGGGAGGGGGAGTTGAAAAGTTAAATTTTATCTGGAAAAAAGCCTTGTATCCTTTTTGCTTGATTCATGAGAAACTGAAATATTTGAGCAAAATCCTTGCTTCCTGATGAAGCAGAAAGGTGGGATGTTGAGAAATGTCAGGCTCCCTGGTCCAAGCTAGCACATTCTCTGAGACTTTTTTTTTGGCATGCTCCTTAACTGTGTCATTGCTGTTCAAATAAAGTACTACATGGCAGTCACTTAAGCACATTGTTACCTTGACTCAGGAATAGCTTTTGCTGTATGAAGATCGGGATCAGAGCAGGAGCAAGTCCTCAGTGGAGTACACTCTGGGTTTATTATTATTTTTTTGTGCTGAGGTACAGTGATATGGGGACTGGCAACCCAGCTGTTGTCGTGTAGGCAAACTTCAGCTTGACTAGAATAGATGAGGGGTTTTGCTTTAGATTAAAAAATAAACAAAACCTGTAAGTTTAGGCTACAAAATGAGGATGTCCTGCAGCATGCAGGAAACTTTGTGCATTCACAGGAGAAAAATTTTTTCCACAGATCCAACAGTATAAGAATATTTAGTAAACTATAGTTTTAGCTGAGCTTGAGTTAAAATAGGAAGGTTTTTTGAATGCTTCAGAAACTGTATTCTATAAAAATACACACAATAACTAAATTCTGCAAAAAGATAACTGGTTTCCTGAGCAAAAGCTTTCAGACTTGGTTGGTCTTTCCCACCTGCATGGAGGAAAAGCACAAGAGTTCTTTGTGCAGGCAAGAGTAGATCAGTTTAGCTGTCACATGAGAGGAAAATAGTTGCTTCTGCTTTTTAGATAACAAGTACAGATTGTGAAGCCTCCACTGTCATATTGCATTGTTCATGAAGTCTAAGGGCCTCTCGGATTTTTTTTATCAGTTGGGAAGTTAATCATGGTTATATGAACAAATGAAATACTGTGCCATTCTTTCACTGCTGGGATAGTGTTTTCTGTCTTGTATACAAAGTATTCATGTGACTGAGATGGTTCATGCTATGGAATAACTAATAAAAAACAGAGTAACTCTATTTTTAACTTGCACCTGTATTATTTTGGAGCTGTACTGTTCTTATGCAGACAAAGATTTTTGTCTTTGAACTGATTTTATTTTAACTGAGGAAAAAATGTAAAATCAGCCCTTTCTAGACAATAGGATTTTTTCCCCTATTTTAAGCTTTTAGGCACATTCTCCATTTGGACTCTACCTGCTGCTGTAATGTCTTTGTTTTTCATGAAGAATTGCTAGTTTTTGTCTCTTTCTAGAAAGCAATAGTATGAAGTTCAGTGTTGGGGCAAAAATAACTTGTCACTTGCATTAGTTTTGAAGTTAAGCAAGCATTAATGCTTAACCTCTGAAAAAACATTTGTTCTTAGGTGGATTGTTTTTTATTTATAAACATTTAAGTAATTGCTAGACACTGTTCTGAGTGTCTAAATTTGGTTATTAACAGGTAGGTTTAGATGTTGCTTGAAAGAAAATGAATTTTGTTTACAATATCCATCTGCTGCTTGTTTCAGCACTCAACAGGAAGAGTTATTTCCTGTCTCAGAATACTTTGTTTTCTTTGTCTACAATGAGAGAAAAAAAACAAACCATGACTACTCCTTCTGACCAGTGAAAACATCTCATTTTTCTACGTAGGGATTTGTGATAAATGAACTTCAGTAATACATTGCTGATAGGCATTGTAACTTTAATATCTTATTGCTTATTGCAGTGAATGTTGTAGGGAATATGTTGTAGGTCATCATACAGTACATAAATGTAGTTTTAACTGCATAGCTGAAAGTTTTAGAAGTTGAAGACTGCATGAAAGCAGCGGATGTAAATAGAAACTGCTTCTCATTGTAACTAAATTATTATATAGCCTTATCTTCCACTTTAAGTTGTGATTTTATTTTTGAAACAATTTTATTCTAAGAGTTGGCTTAATCAAGCTTGCTTATTTTTAAAGACAGCTAACTTCAAGAAGATGGAAGGGGATCATGTACTGCTGCTTAAGAATGTGGTTTTCTTGGTGATTTAGCAGATAATTCGATAGAATCAGGAAATCTTCCAGACTATATTTGTTTTTCAGTGTCTGACAGTATTTTTTTGCTGCTTTGTTGCTAGCAATCACAGGCAACTACTTTGCTGTAGGTCAAAAAAGCATAAGCCCAGATGGATTATACTTTTATTTTACAGATATGAACTTGCTGTGACTTTTTTGCTATAATTATAGCTTGCTTGAAGTGCTTTTGAATCATCAGTCAGAAAGCAATTCTCAAGGACACTAGCCTTACTTTAAACATACTGTGTATTAGTTTACAACTAGACACAGAAATAATGAAAGTCCTCTTTTTTTTTTTGAGGAAGAGTTTATGTATAGGAAGAGGCACTACATACATAGCTTCATGCTTCATGCTTGTGCATCCTATGAAGATGGAAACTTTTCACCATTAACTTATATTCATCTTGTAAACTGTTTTAAAATAGAGATTGCAAGCTTTGAATTGCCAATGCATGCATGAACCATCACAACACTTCTGAAACTTTTGATGAATGACATGACATACAGGGTAACTTTTGTATTGGTCTAACGTTTGCCGAGACATTCCTCTTTACTGGGTGTCCGATGTTACAAGCAATACACATTTTAAAGAAATACCCCTCAAAACAGGTAGCTGCGAACTTCAGACTAGCAAATTAGTTGTAACTCTTGAAAGTCTTGCTGCAGTCAGTTGGAAGTAATGTTTTAGTAGCTGCATTGTAAGGAGAGGGAGAACAGGATGGCACAAAGCTTAAGAATGCTATAGTATTATACCTTAACCAAAAATAATTGTATCTATGACTATATTTTTTTCTTTGCTGTAGTTGTGACATGGAGAATAGAGAAACCCTCAGGGGGTTGCAGAAGATGGATGACCGCCCAGAAGAGCGTATGATCAGGGAGAAACTCAAGGCAATGTGTATGCCAGCCTGGAAGCATGAATGGCTGGAAAGAAGAAGCAGGAGAGGCCCTGTGGTAAGTGGCACAGAAGTAAGGGTAATGTCTGACAACTATTACAAATAAAAATCCCTTAAATTTCTTTCTTTTAGAAGCCTCTTTAACAATTTGTGGACTCTTAATTGTGATCCCCTCATTCATTTTTTTAATGAGCTGTTTAACAGGAAATTGGCTGACTTTGAGGTGTATGCATTTATTAAGCTTTATTTAAAAAAAAAAAAAAAAACATTGCTGTGCTGCTGATTGTGTAGTATAAAATATTGCTGTGGCAACACTGCCCTCTAATGTCAACAGCAACAGTAACTCTTGTTCATTAGATAAAAACTTACATTTGAGTGCAGAACTGCACTGTAGTGCTTTGTACTCCATTCTTTAGGGTTTTATGACTTCGCATTTCCTTAGTTTGAAAATGTTAAACATATAGAAAACTTTAACGTGTGTGGATTTTTTTGCTAGATGAATATACAAACTGCAAGCTTATTAGAACCAGAAAAATCAAATCTGAGTAACTCCTTCACATAAGTCTCAACTCTGCTAAAACTTGGATGCCAGAGTATTCCTATTAGCATTTTTGGGTAATGCTTTTGTATAAATGGCTCAGAAGTAATTTTAAGAAATTTCAGACAGATCAAACTGAAAACTTAAACACAGTTATGATTCTAACACTAGTATATTCAGTATAATGCTGGTTAGTTAATAGCAATTAGTTACTGTGGTGGGTTGACCCTGGCTGGATGCCAGGTGCCCACCAAAGCCACTCTGTCACTCCCCTTCCTCAACTGGACAGGGGAGAGAAAATGTAATGAAAGGCTCGTGGGTTGAGATAAGGACAGATTAATAAAGCAAAAGCAAAGGTCGCGCGCGAAAGCAAAGGAAAACAAAAGATTTTATTCTCTACTTCCCATCAGCAGGCGATGTTTGGCCACTTCCCAGGAAGCAGGGCTTCAGTACGCGTAGTGGTTGCTCTGGAAGACAAACATAAATAAACGAATGCCCCCCTTCCTCCTCCTCCCCCTAGCTTTTATACTGAGCAGACGTCATATGGTATGGAATATCCCTTTGGTCAGTTTGGGTCAGCTGTCCTGGCTATGTCCCCTCCCAAGATCTTGCCCACCCCCAGCCTACTGGTGAGGGGGGGCAATGTTGGAGAGACAGCCTTGATGCTGTGGGAGCACTGCTCAGCAGTAGCCAAAACACTGGTGTGTTATCAACACCTTTCTAGCTACCAAGACAGAGCACAGCACTATGAGGGCTGCTATGGGGAAAGTGAACTCCATCTCAGCCAGACCCAATACAGTTAGTAAAAGTGTAGTTGCATTGGTCAATGTGACTCCTGTGTAACATTGATGGGAGTGCTAATTTAAAGCTAAGATCATCTGATGCAGTAAACAAGTGTTTGGGGGCAGCTTTTCTAGAACAGAAATAAGGGCTATGTTGGTAACTTTCTGTCATAAAAACATTGAAAATACTTAAAGTGCACCAAAAAAGCAATACCTCGAATAACACAAAACAGTTCTTACTTGAAAAAATTTTTAAATGCGTCTTAGTTACTGCATAGCTTGAAATTATGGTTCCCTGCTCAGCCCACTTCCCTTGAGGTTTCTGGGTTTTTTATACAATTTTTGATACTCCAGATTCTCAATTACTACCATTTTACATTTAAGCTTTTTCAAGCACTAGCAACTGATAAATGTAACTTGTCCATAGGTACGTGAATTTGCATTTTGACCTTCCAGGAAAGAAAAAAAAGCATTACAATAATCAGTAGGAAGAAAAAAAAGCCTGCATTGCTTTTCATACTTTTCCTTTATCCTGTTCATTTTCATAATCAGACAGCAATATATTTTAAAACAACAACAAAGGTTTCTGAAAAGTTCAGGTTTGCAAGAAGTATATATTCGATATGGTGACTTCTTAGAGTAAAACAAGCAGTGCTTGGATCAAGGCTATAAACACAGGTCTTTCCTCTCTTGGGCAGTGCCTAACTGTTAGGCTACAACCTTCTCATTGTCCTCTTCTCCCTGTAGCCTGCTGAAACTGAAATGTATTTCTGGATAGTGGAACAGCTTCAGCTAGATGAGTTAAATGCTTTAGTTTAAAATAGTGTTTGACCTTGTGGATGCAGTCCAAATCATCAGGTAGAAAGGCACTGAGGCTGGATGTTTCTTCCTCCTCATACCCTGATCAGGGAAAGCCCCTTCCATATTTTTTTTTTTTTTCCCCTAAATCAGAGACCTCTGCAATTTTCTAGGAGAGGTCTGCTCTGTTAATCTGAACTGTTACTTGGAGCTTCCCTCTGGCTTTGAGTCAAGCCTCTAAGACATGGAGAAATGTAAAACTAAAACTGCCTGCTGTGACTGGGGGCCCTTACTCTTCTCATGCATTATGTAGGTCTGAGGGGCAGGCAGCTGACAGTTGTCTTGAAATATTCCATATCAGTGTCAAAATTCAATGTTTATGCAACAAAGCACTGTATTAGAAGTGTGTTTGCTCACTCTTCTTGAGCACATGTGTCTATTCAGGTAGTGCAGTACTGTGCACAGTGATTAGCTCAGATACCAGATGCAGTGTAGCTGTTTTACTCGTATTGCAGGCAGAAAAGCTGGCTGTGGTTCTCATAGGGCACAGCACACCTTAATTTTGCTGTATTGCCTCCAAGTTTAAAGTAATTTTACTTTGCAGCAAGTGTTCATATTGTGCTGTAGAAATAGCAATCCTAGTATTTATCAACTGATGCTTACTGTATGTAACAGATGGATCCAAGGTTATAGCTCTTAAATAAGCAGACAGTGCCTGTAGAAAAAATTCTTTTGGCTCCTACTATCTAAATGGGAGAGTTGCTGTCCTCTGAGATACCGTGAATGAAAATTACAGAAGCACTTTGAGAATCAAATCAGTTGCTGCCACAACTCTAACATAAGTGGCACAAATGGACAGGAGAAAAGGTTCTTGCTTTTGTGTTGCATATAGATTGACAAGATAGCCCCTATTAGATGTTAATATTAGAACCTGGGGAATATGCAAACTTTGGATGTCTAAATAATGGTTTAATTATAATGCTAGCAAAACAAGTTTTGATGAATTTGTCTTGCTTTTTAATGTAAAATGATCAATTCGTGATTCTAACGCATGGCTTAATTCCTGCAAGGTGGTGAAACCTATCTCTGGGAAAGGAGATGGATTGGAAATGAACAAACTCTCTCTAGAGCCTCGGGCTGAAGGACAAAGCACTGCTGCTTCACTTACACAGAAAGGAAGACGTAGTCCTTCTCCTAGTAGCTTTTCATCATCCTCTAGGACAGTTAAATCTGAATCACCGGGTGTTAGAAGAAAAAGGGTATCTCCAGTGCCTGTAAGTTGCAAGCTGTGATGTAATTTTTAATTTGGCTATATACTGCAATCTTTTGCTTAGAGAAGCAATTGGTATCTAATCCTTCCTGGGTAGGCAAGATGCTGATATAAAGGGGTTATGACAGGGTATCACTTGAGCGAGATATGCAGAGCATATCTCACGTTACACTTCTCGTGTGGAATCTTGTTCTCTGCTCTTAGGTGTGTGTTTTCTTCTTAATTCAGTCCTGCTTTCAATTTTTTTTGTAGGAAATAAATTAAGAAATATAGGTACTCAGTTGTGAAGACATGTATATTCTCTTAGCTTGATTTGCACGAAGAGGTGCTAGGAGTTTGGCTTTTGCTTTTTGGTTTTTTGTTTGGTTTTTTCCCCCTGTAGTTTTGCATGTCGGTTCTCCAGGTAAGTATATTCCCTTGGGGGATAGGATTGTTGACTGGACCCCCACCCCCCCAACTCTCTTCTGCCCTTGAGTTCTGGGCATGGAAGAAAATTAATCATTTTAAATTCATATAGTCTAAGCAGGTTATAGTTTCTTCAGGTTTTGGGGACTCTTATTCAATGTCTTTTGGGGAAAAAATACATAGTTAAACTTACTATTGTCCTGGAAATGCTCATGATGGAACTGCTTATGTAGTTTCAGAGTGGACGAATAACGCCACCTCGACGAGCCCCATCTCCAGATGGCTCCTCTCCATACAGCCCTGAGGAAACAAATCGTCGTGTCAACAAAGTTATGCGAGCCAGGCTGTACCTGCTGCAGCAGATAGGACCCAACTCTTTCTTAATTGGCGGAGATAGCCCTGATAATAAATACAGAGTGTTTATTGGGCCTCAGGTAGAGAATGTTTTTGTGTTGTTTGTAGCTTTTACTAATTTATAGTTAATCTTGATCTAATTTGGTTTTGTACAGTTTTCCAAGTTAGTCACCAACCCTTGCTAATGGTTCTATAAAGTAATGTTTAAAAGATGTAATCTGTGCTTATGTAATATAATGATCAGCTTGTATTTTTCAAATATGTAGCAAGTATTAGTTTTGTCTAGAGTTTCTTTTAAAAAAGACTATGGGAAGTAATTACTAATGTTCTGTATATTTCTCATTCCTAGAAGTGGCTCCTAATTATTTATCTTAAGTATTTTTGGCTATAATTTGGCTACTTCATTTTCCTAGTTTCTCACTCTGAAATGCTATATTTCCTCTATTCATGGGATATATAAATGACAAGCACATGACACAATTTCTTTAATGGTGTGATAATTTCATTAATACCCACAGTGAGGTTCTCTTCAGAGACTTGCATAGTACTGCTGTGATGCTGTGTTGGGGAACATTTAGGTGTTTGAGTAAACAGAAGCATCTCATTTAAGTTTGATTGCTGTCATGTTATGGGTATATGATGATTATATGCATAAATTCCTTCTAGTATGAAGCGTAGCAATAGCTTCAGCTGATTTTAAAAAATAAAAAAGGAGAAAAGTCAAGAGAAAACTGGTGTTATAATTGTCTGCTTTTCCATACATATTTCTGAACAATGTTTTGGGGATTCACATTTTCTGTAAGGCCATGCAAGAAGATATTTATGTCTATATATGAAATATTTTGCATTAACTACTATTTTTTTTAAAAAGTGTGTGTGTGGAGGGGACTAGTATATGTCTCCACGATGTACTTAATGATCTGTGTAATTATCAATTCAGTAGAGCCCTAGCATATACTTTTCTTTGCAGACTTGTAGCTGTGGCCGTGGGACATTTTGTATTCATCTGCTGTTCGTTATGTTGCGGGTCTTCCAGCTTGAACCATCAGACCCAATGCTCTGGAGAAAGACGCTGAAGAACTTTGAGGTAATAGATTTCTAATAGATCTAATGGCAGATCTAAAATACACTCCAGGTAAAAGTCTTTAGGGCGTTATCTTAAAAATGCTGAGAACTGCTGCATTTCAAAGCAACAAGAATAATGTTTTTAATTATATCTTTAGTTTGGGTTCAAGAGCCCTGCAAGTAGGGGGAAAAAAAAAGCTGCAAATAAAAGGCATAACTAAAAGAATTAGTAGAGAGCTGTAGTTTAGCGAGTGATTCAAATCTTGGATTTTCTACTCAAATTTGTATATCTGTCTCACTGATTAGCTGAAAGGTAAACAGAACAAGGATCTTCAGAAGTAACTGTGTGTATACTTAAAGCTATTATTTTTAATAAGCAAATAGGTTTTTGTAAAGTTTCTTGTGATCTATTTGTTAGTAAGACTTCTGAAATTCCTGCTGCTGCTACTGCTAATGCATTATTGTGAAGGTGAATAGATCTTTCTTAGCAGTAGTTAAGCTTCAGTAATATTACTTTTTAAATGCAAGCTATTCATAGCATAAATATGACTGTTGCTATCTTTTTCTGATGTTTAGGTTGAGAGTTTGTTCCAGAAATATCACAGTAGGCGTAGCTCGAGGATCAAAGCTCCATCTCGTAACACCATCCAGAAGTTTGTCTCACGCATGTCAAATTCTCATACATTGTCATCATCTAGTACTTCTACATCTAGTTCAGAAAACAGGTTAGTATTTTTCTAAAGGAATTAAAAGCTTTATTCTGTAGTTTTTCCTAATTTTCGAGGTTTAGAATCACATACATTCTTTGTTCAAAGCTGCTTTCATTTCAAGCCATGTTAAGTCTCTGTATTTGCAAACAATCAAGAGTCAAGCATACATTAGTCAGTCATACCAAGTGGGCATATTTGCTTTATACCTTCTGTTTGAAAAACATTAAGTAGAGTTGTGAAAAGAATTTTTTTTGACTATGAATTTGGGAAACCAACTCTAGAAATGTAAGTGATCATTTGCAAGACTGAAGCATATATTAACTTTGGAAACTTGCTTATTTGTGTGCATTTGTTCAAATACAGCACTTGTGCAAATGTTGACAAATGAAGAAACAGGATTTCATTTTTTTATTCTTGTCCTAATAACTTTGTACTACTTCAGAGAAATGCTTGTGCCTATGACAATATATTGAAATTTCTGGGTAAATGTACTGTTTGTGTAAACATATATAATAAATGTTTTTTATATATCTATATATTTTAAAAAACACTTAATGCAAAATGAGTGGTTAAACTATTTTAAGGGAGTTATTAAACTATTATGATTTTTATAGTTTATACCATATTAAAAGATGCCTTATCAATTTTAAGTGATGTTTGATTCTTTGATAGTTTTTCTGACTTCTTGAGCGCTTTTGCTTGTTCTTTTCCTTTTATTTTGAAAAGGTATTGGTTAACTTTTTTTAAACAAGTGATTTGTGCATGCATTAGTTAGTGGACTGAGTGAAGTAGACATCCTATAGAGAGATCAAACCACAGAAGGCAACCAAAACTGAGGCTTTCTTTTGTGTAAAGTGAAACTTAAAGGAGTACCTTGATATGTTACTATGTGATAAGAAGCATATAGTTAGATGAATATATTCAGACAGGTTTATAATTCTGATATACAGATTGATCTTAATTTCCCATAGTCTTTTAATTATTTTTCCAAATTGTCAAATTGTGTCATTTTAAAGAAATTACATAAGTAGTTCCAGAGTATATTATGTATTTAACTGGTTTATTTGGCAAGCCAGTTCCTTTAATTACATACCTTGTGTAGGAAGATTTTTTTTTTTCATAGGAATGGCTTTATTGGACTGTGAACTTTGCTACATTAGTTTTCATTTTTGACAGGATGAAAGATTTTTTCGGTTGTTTGCCAGTATACCTGATGATTAGTTCCCAGTATTACTGATTCAATGAGATAAGTTGTCATTCTGTGTGAGTCTAATCTTGCACGATATAAGTATTGGAGAACACTGAGCATCAGATTCGTTTGAGATAAGTTTACTCAGTTCTGATAATTACTGTGACTTGCAGTTATTTTTGTTTTACTACTAATTCTTCAAAAATAAGTTTTAAATTAATACTTGTGTTTCTATACATGCCATGGAACTGAATTTTTCACTGTAAGCTTATTTGTGGATTTTTCAAGGACAAAAAATTAATGTCAACCATTTGTAAGAAAATAGAAGCGAATATATATGTATAGAAACAATGTATATACGAATTATTTTTATTTTAAAAATATACTGTTGCTGAACAAATACAGGGTTCCTGCAAACTTTTAGACACGTACCAACTATAACTTAAATTTTTACTATGAATAGTAAGAGTTTTGCACATTTAAACAATATTACAGAAGATTAAATCTGTGTTTTTCATTACATGTTGTTTAAGTTTAGAATAATTTTTCTGGCGAAATATCTGGTTATATCCATTTAAAAATTAAGGTGGGGGTAAATAAAATGAAAGCAACATAAAACAGGGAAAATGGTGGGTTTTTTTAAATCTACATGTGATATGTAGGTATATTAGTGTTCATGTGAATCTATTACATCTGTTTCTCAGTGGCAGAAAATTCTTGAGTGGCTGTTATCTTCTGTTTTACATGTTCATCAAATAGTAGTTACAGTTTTCTGTGATGGGCTAAAGACTATCTTGTGACTCAATACTCTGAAAGGAGCGTGGGGAAAAAAATGTATGTAGCTTTCAAAAATCTAAAAATTTCTTAGTTTTTCAAAACCAAAGGATAAGTAAAAAAGCAAAGATTCTTTTGTTTAAAGAAGCCTTGGGGGGGGATAAGTGCCCAAGGCTGGGCCTTTCAATCTCTAATTGGTATCTGACCTAGTTTGAAAAGATGTCATGCATTTTGTGACATTCCCTTTCATTTCAACAAAGTGTTATCTGTACTCAGTGCTTCTAAAAATTTGGTTGCTCACTTATTCAGACCAAGGTTTAGGAGAATGATTCATGAATAGCATATGGTTATTTGGAAGTGACTGTTCCAAACTGGAAGTTTAATCTTTTTCACTGTTAAAGCCTGTTCTGAATTCTGATATGCCATTTTTACAATCATAAATATTTATTTTTATAGTATGAAGGATGAAGAAGAACAGATGTGCCCCATTTGTTTGTTAGGCATGCTGGATGAAGAGAGCCTAACTGTGTGTGAAGATGGCTGCAGGAACAAATTACACCACCACTGCATGTCAATATGTATGTTGTCATCTTTGTCTCGTTAAGTTCTGGTGACTCTAAATATGCAGAAGTGTTATAACTTTGTGTGTGTGTTGTAGGGTTTTTTGTTTGTTTTAAAAGTTAAACAGAAACCTGCTCTTAAGTGATGACTGTAGCTCTTTGAGAGTTTGGTATCATTCAGGTACTATTGATATGCCTTATTTATCAGTTATCAAATTACAACTTGATTTGTGAATGCTTTGAGAAAGAAGTTAACTGCAGAGCTAGAGGTTTGAGCCTCTTACCTGAGTGAGAAGATCATGTCCAATTAGAGCAAGGTTAGGAACAGACTTTTACCCCTCTGACTTGTCATTAGAATGCATGAAAGTCATCTACTAGGATTATATAGTGAATTATGGAGTATGTTTTTATGTACTGCATTAAAGTATATAAATAGTTTGCTTTAACAAATAAAATTCCATCTCCCATGTTTTAATACTTTTGAAAAAGTATTGCTTATGTTTGAGGCACAAGAACCAACTGTGTTTCAATTCATAACTTTAATATTAATTGTAGTGCTAAGCTGAAGTGTTTCTGTGTGCAAAAATGTTTAAATGCACATATTTATCAGGCTTCTGCACATGGTTCAGTTCAGAAGTGTTTATCCTGAAACTGACATTCTTCAGTAAAGCTTAAAAATAATGCCGTGTCCTGGTTTTATGCACTGTAAAACTGAAATACGTATTATCCCATTGCTGTGTTCCAGGGGCAGAAGAATGCAGAAGAAACAGAGAGCCACTTATATGTCCTCTTTGTAGATCTAAATGGAGATCTCATGATTTCTATAGGTAAGGATTCAGTCTGAGTATAACAAACTATCTGTTTCTGGATCCTTAGTTGATGTTCCTAAATATGTTAAAGTATTTACTTTGGTCTTCCATTTGTTAATCCGTGTTATTTGTTGTTAATCTGTAGTCATGAATTGCCAAGCCCTGTGGATTCTTCTTCTGTTCTCCATGTGGTTCATCAACAAATTCAGCAGCAATCTACAGTTGGATCACAGAGAAGAACCCAAGATAGCAATTTTAACCTTACTCATTATGGGGTCCAGCAGATCCCTTCTGCCTATAAAGATTTAGCTGAGCCATGGATTCAGGTAATTTTACTTTGTAAAAGAAGCTTCAAATGTAAAAACTGATTTTTTTAACTGTTTTTGCTAGATTTGTCAAATCAACAATTCAAAAACTTATTCTGAATCCCATCAGCTTTATGGTTGATTATTATTGGAAAGAATTATATTTAACTTGCATCAGAAAAGGTTTTCCAGTCTTGTTTTCACTGGGGTTTTCAGTTTTGGACTTCATCTCAGACCTCATATTAAAGGTCCATGTAACAAAATGTAGTATTCTTAATTCTAGTTTTGGTTGTGCAAGTGTCACATAAATACAAAGTTGGCACTTACTGTTACCCAAGTTGGGTTGCAGGAGCCGAATGACCTAAATAACCTCTAGAGTCTAGAGGTGGGTTCAACTGAGCAGGAATCATGTACTTAAGAGTGGGAGAACTTGTATTGCCTATATGTCTGCTGTAACTTTTGTCTGATATAGCCAGATCTTGGTTTCAGGCTTGTTTATATCAATGTCTAGAAACAAACTCCATACTGAATAATTAAAATTCAGAGTGAATGAAACATCCATACAGTCATTCCCCCACTTCTCTTAACAGAGTTTTTGGAGAACTGATGACTTAAAAATGAAACATCATAAATGATATCACAGAATCTTTTTTAAGACGCTACCTTCTGGCACACTTTTGCTGTCAGGCTTCTTAAGGTGATCTTTCACCAGAAACATTTCTTTGCTCTTTTTGATTGCTTAAGTACTCAAGTTGCAGTATTATTCAATTTGACTCCTGTAATGTTACTTTTTCCTTGACAGGTATTTGGAATGGAGTTAGTTGGCTGCTTGTTTTCTCGAAACTGGAATATACGAGAGATGGCACTTAGACGTCTTTCCCATGACGTTAGTGGTGCTCTATTACTGGCTAATGGTGAAAGCACTGGAAATTCTGGAAGTAGCAATGGAAACAACACAAGTGCTGGAGCTTTGGGAGCAGTTAGTGGGTCATCTCAGACCGGTATCTCAGGAGATGTGGTGGTAGAATCCTGCTGTGGTGTGCTGTCCGTGGTCTGTGCCGACCCTGTCTACAAAGTGTATGTTGCTGCTTTAGTAAGTAGTTGTTTACTCATTGTATTCTAGTAACTTCCAAATGACTTCATTTTTGAAAGGGAGGAGATATATGAAGTCAGGAATCCTAATAATTGTTGTTGAGCACCACTGATGACTTTTAACCATCATCTGAAAGCGGGTTGAACAAAATCCTCAGCAAGAGTGAAATGGTATGACTCCACTGGTCAAATATAAGGAAATGCTTGCTACAGTGCTAAGTGTTAACAGTACTTGTATAACCATATTCTTTCCAATCTCAAAGAATACATGACTAATTCTAACAGTGAATATATAGTAAGCTGTTTATTCTTTGAAAATTTCACTGATATTTTGAATGCAATTTATATAGAACTATTTACAACTCTTAAAAAAAAAAAATAAAATTTGTGTAACTAATTTGATTTCATATGTATTTTTTTTTCCTTTCTCTTAGAAAACCTTAAGAGCCATGCTGGTATATACTCCTTGTCATACTTTAGCAGAGAGGACTAAACTACAGCAACTTCTCAAGCCAGTTGTAGAGACAATATTAGTTAAATGTGCAGATGCCAACAGGTATGGTGTCTCGTGA
Source organism: Gymnogyps californianus (assembly GCF_018139145.2). NCBI lineage: Eukaryota > Metazoa > Chordata > Aves > Accipitriformes > Cathartidae > Gymnogyps > Gymnogyps californianus. Next base: position 134,379 of record NW_026113982.1, on the reverse strand, counting down.
ACTTCAAATTCATTTTGGATTGTTACTGAAATTTCTTGAAGCTTCATTTGTTGCTATTTTATATGGAACTAGGAGACCATTTACAGGTGGCAGTGAAATGAAATGTGTGGATCATATGTATAAATGTTTTTGTTAAAGTCTAGTTGCTACCAACCAACTTGTCTTGAAAGATGTAGGTTTTGAAGGCACCTGATTATATTTTTCCAGCACTTACGGATCTTAAATGATACTCTGCTTGCATAAGGCCTTTTTCCCCCTTAAATAAAGGAAGATATGTTGAGTGCAGTCATTAACCATCCCCTCTGTCTCAGTTGATATTGCTTTGGTCTAATTCTCATGACTCCCATTTAAGTAGTCAGCAAGTACCAATCATCAAATCTTGTATCTTTAATATATATGTATGTTTCCTACTTCAACAAAAGCTGTTGTACATCTATGTCATGAAGTGTTAACATAACACTGCTGCTTTTTACTTCATAGTGTAATGTTAGGAGATGGCTATTCTGAGTGAATGCATTTGGCAGTTCTGGCTTGAGTAGGCCTTGTCTTCCTCTCCTAAGCTACCCCGTCCACTCTGCCAGACCAACCATTTCTTCAGCTGTACTGTAAACTAGATGCAGAAGTCCACCAGATTGATATTTTGTTTGTTTGGGGGTTTTTTGGTTTTGTCTCAGTTTAGTTCCTAAGCAGCATTGCTTCTGAAACTGCAACTAGAGATGCACTGGCAATAGTTTAGCAATAGAAAATCTAAAATTAAAGGTATAAGTGAAATAGAACTGTTCCTTATGGTGCTGGATTCCTGGATTTGGCCTGTTTGTGCAAGAGGATGAGATTCTAATGTGCAGTTGAACTAATTTCTTTTAATAAAGAGATTATTGCATGAAAGTTTCAAAGAATTTGAGAAATGGGGAAGCTGATTTCTATTTGGGTTTTTTTATTAATAATAGACATTACGTTTCTGGAAGTATCCTTGCAAAAAATGTCACAACTACTCGTAGCTTACAGATAGAGGATTATAGAAGTGTATTGGAATGAAGTGATGTGAAATAATTTTCCAAGCATGATTCCAAGCTAATGACTATTGAAATGTAAGGATTAAAATACTTTCAAGAAAAAATATCTGCTAAAAGTTGTTTGGGTCTTTTGTTTTAATTTTAGTCGAACAAGCCAACTTTCAGTCTCAACACTATTGGAGATGTGTAAAGGCCAAGCGGGAGAGCTGGCAGTTGGGAGAGAAATACTTAAATCTGGTAATAATAGCTCTTCATATATAATTGAATTATAATTACAAGCAAATATACTGAAGTGTTTTAAATTTAATACAGGTTTTATCCTGTATTTGCCAGCATGGCAAAGAGAACAGTGTTGCTCTCCGCAGTTTGGGGGGGGAGGGTGGTGTTAATTTGGGTGCACATTGTATATTTCTGTATGATATAGTTCTGATCTTCTTAGATCAGAATTTAGATTGTGAACATATCTAATCCTTATTTTATCAACTTTTTTTATAGGGTCTATTGGTATTGGTGGTGTTGATTATGTCTTAAACTGTATTCTCGGAATCCAAACTGAGTCTAGCAACTGGCAAGTGCTACTGGGGCGACTTTGTCTAATAGACAGACTTCTGTTGGAATTTCCTGGTGAATTTTATCCCCACATTGTCTGTGGGAGTGTTTTACAGGCTGATACTGTAGTAGACAGGTACTTACACTATGTGACTATTACTCTTTGTAGTTGAATGTGGTGTTGGTGATTTCTTCAAAAAATGGTTGTCTTAATTTCTGTAAACAAATAGTGTATACTTATATGCAAAAGTGCACCTACTTTACAGAGTAAATGGTTGCCTTTCTTTTTTTAACTTCTGACCTGTGAAACCAATTCTGAAGCACCAGTGCAGCAATAAGTCTCCTTTCTACTGCAGAACTGACAGCTAAATAGATTATCTCGAAATGGCTTTCTTGGCACTAGTTAACTAGAGTGTATCAGTTTATAAGACACTTCTTTTCTTTTTTCTTAACTTTCAGGTATAAGAAACTTCTCTCCCTCTTAAATTTTGCCTTGCAGTCAATTGACAATTCCCACTCAATGGTTGGAAAACTATCGCGGAGAGTATTTTTGAGTGCAGCAAGAATGGTGGCAAGAGTGCCCCATGTTTTTGTAAAGCTGTTAGAAATGTTGAGTGTGACAAGCTCAACTCATTACGTAAGGATGCGTCGACGTCTGATGGCAATAGCAGATGAAATGGAAATTGCAGATGCCATCCAGCTAGGCATGGAAGAAATGTACTCTGGGGAATGTCAACATGAAGGCTTTTTGCAGCTACCTGTACCAGATAACTCTCCAGAAGCTACAGAAAGTAATACTCCTAACAATACTGTCCAGTTATCAAGGAAAAGTGAGAAAAGTTTAAGTGATAAAAAACTGAATGCCAGTCTAGAGGACACTTCTGAGATGCTGGTTGGCCTTGCTGTGGGACTTCCTGTTTCATCAGTAACCACTGAGCAACCAAAGCCAGCCATTCAAACAAAAGGAAAACCTTCCAGTCAGTGTTTGAACTCTTCTCCCTTATCCAGTCATTCTCAGTCATTATTCCCAATGCTTCGGTCTCCTTCAAACCCATCTGTACTAGCTGGCACTGTAACAGATGTCTCTCAACTCAGACCTCAGGGATTCATCCCCTGCAAAATCCCCTCACCTTCTCCTCAAACACAGTGGAAACTTTCTCTCCAGTTTCAGAGAAACTGTTCTGAAAATAAAGAACCAGAGAAACTTTCTCCAGTTTTTACCCAAGCCAGGCCATTGCTATCCAGTCACATACACAGGCCAAAGCCATCACAACCCACCCCAAGTGATGTGAACAAGCAGGGAGAAACCTCAAACAATATGACACTTGACCTGAATGATATTTTGCGGTGTGATGGCAATAGTAGTAGCAGTGTGGTTATACCAAGTGAAGAGGCAGTGTTCACACCGGTAGATGAGAAATGTCAATTGGATGTTAATGCAGAGCTCAATTCCAGTATTGAGGACCTGCTCGAGGCCTCCATGCCAATGAGTGATGGCACAGTTACATTCAAGTCTGAAGTTGCAGTTCTTTCTCCTGAGCGGGCAGAAAATGATGATACTTACAAAGATGATGTAAATCATAATCAAAAATGCAAGGAAAAGATGGAAGCTGAAGAAGAGGAAGCTTTAGCTATTGCTATGGCAATGTCGGCATCTCAAGATGCCCTGCCAATAATTCCCCAACTACAGGTTGAAAATGGTGAAGATATAATCATTCAGCAGGATGTAAGTATACATATGGTAATTTAGCATAAGTCTCAACTGAGGGTCACTGAATTTATAAAGCAGTGCTGTTGTATTTCCAAAGTTGTATAAAACAAAGGGACTCAATACCCTCTCCTAGAAGTTGGAGTAAAACAGTCTACTAGTAGAGGGTGCTAACAAAATCCTTCTATGGTTATTAACAAGTTTAGAGACAGTATTTGGAAGAGACACATCATGTCATATACCAACCTTTAAAATGGCAAAGAAGAAAGTGTAAAAGTGGGGAAACGGGAAATGAGAACAAAGTTTTTATGCAGGAGTAGAACTGTACTGGGTCTTAATGCTGATTTACTTTGAAGGCAATTGTACAAAACCGAATTAGTTTCTGAAAGAAAAGGCAGACAGAGTAGGAAGAGATCTTGCTGTCAGCACATCTTGAGAGAGATGATGTGAGATACTTTAGAAATCAGAAAAAAGATGTTTGTTTGCAAATAGACAAAAGCATAAAAAATAAGAGTAGAGAAAGGAAGGAGTATTTTATAAAAGTTTACAAAATGGTTGAGTGTATTGACTTGAGAGTAAGACAGGTGCTGGAAGCTTGTGAGGCTGCATGCCTAGGAAAGGTAACAGACTTGGTAGTTACTGGAAGGAGGAATGAAATGTTACCTCATGCAAAGGATCACAAAACCCAACATGTGAAGCATAAAATGACAGAAATAAATTAAGTAGAAAACATGATTTTGTGTTTACTATAGGTGCTGACTAAAACCTTGACTAGACATGAGATCAGGAATAGAAAAAAGTCTTGCTCCTATTTGTGTCCTTACATCTTGCCTTTCACCTTCAGGTAGTAACATAGAGGAGGCTCTCTGTTCTTACGTACGGTAGGAATATGTGGATTAAGGGATACACTGGTGTTTTGGTCTCAACTGAAACATGTATGACATGCAGTACAAATAACTGTAAGAGAGAGGAGAGGCATATAAACTTGGATATTTCATAACCTTCCAGAATGTCTACATTTTAGATGCATGTTAGTAAACATGGGATTGATTTGGAATTTAATTTGCAGACACCAGAAACCCTGCCTGGACATACCAAAGCAAAACACAATTACAGAGAAGATGCAGAATGGCTTAAAGGTCAGCAAATTGGTCTTGGAGCTTTCTCTTCCTGTTACCAAGCTCAAGATGTAGGAACAGGGACATTAATGGCTGTAAAACAGGTAAATAGTCACTTTCTTGAATATATTGTGCTTGTTCTTCAGTATTTCTTTGAAATATTAAATATAAAAGCTCTCTGCTCTCACAGACTTCTGTTCCCTACTTCCTCTTCTCCCTGTCAAGTGTACTCACATGATACATAATACAAAGTCTTTATGTGCATGGAATTAACATAATGTTTTCAGTTTCTTTTACTTCTCCTTAAAAGGAAAAAAAGTACTTTTTTTATATGCCCCTTTTCTTTCATAGTTCCTCAAATGCATTTTTGGTTTTTATCAAGTTCACAAATCAGTGACAGAGATAGGAATGGAGTCCAGGTCTCTTGATCCCAAATTGATGCTCTATTTGAAAGATAGCTATTAAAAGTAATTTCCCCTTGTCAAGATTTTTTCTTAAAACAGTTTAAGTGGAGAAAATGTAGTTTAATGCTTGTTTCCTCTGATCCAACAGCCAACTTTGAGGCAAGTATTTTTAATATTTAAATTATTAGATACAAAAATGTGACTGAGAAGAGACCCAAATGCATATGCTTCGCTCAAGATTTTGGAAGTTTCTAGATGTGAGTAAATCTTCCACACTTAAGGTGCCCTAGGTCTGAATCAGTGATACCAACATAGAGGGAATCTTAGTCCTAACATTTTCTTATTAATTCTAGAATGAACTTATATCTATGAAATTGAGCAATTTCAAAACATTTAATCAGGGAAAGAATATCTGTCATCACATATTTTTCCTTTGAAACTCTTTTGCTTGTGAAAGAGTAGGACTGTCCATGTGGTCCTTAAGGCTCCTTCTGGAGAGATGATGATGATTCTGAGGCCCAGGGGAAATTCTCTGCAGCATACTATTTTTTCAGATTTAGTATGGATCGGAGCTGGAGTTGGCTCCAGTTCCATTTCTGAACTTCTGATTGGCTTTTTTTGCCCATTGACTTTCTGGGATAAGAGGTTTAGTTATGAAACAGATAGTATGGTTAAACTGGTAAAAAGTCTTACAAATAACATCACTGTCAGAATCCTGTTTCAGGCCTTATCTTTCTTCCTTTTCTTCAACATCTGAAAAAAAAAATAAAAAAAAAAAAAATTTCCTAGCTTAAGTAGAGGAGAGGGAAGTTTCCCCACACCACACTTGGAGAGATTTTTGTTGGTACTTCTCCAGAAGATCACTCTTAATTTTCTATGACTGTCTCACATGGAGATATATGGTCTCAGCTGAAGGGACTTGAGATAAAAGAATACTTGCTATTTCCAGATGGTGAAAAGGGACAGAAAACAATCCATTCTTGTTACTGTACTGAAGGGGGGTGGTTACAGGACTGGTAATTATGTAAGGTAAATCTGAATACCATATTTCAAAACAGGTGATGTATGTCAGGAACACATCATCTGAGCAAGAAGAGGTAGTTGAAGCACTGAGAGAAGAAATAAGGATGATGAGTCATCTGAACCATCCTAACATTATTCGAATGTTGGGTGCTACATGTGAGAAGAGTAACTATAACCTCTTTATTGAATGGATGGCAGGTAAACAACTGTATGCCAAAGAAAATGAAAGTATCAGTTGAGTCTTGAACTATGTAGTTTCATACTGCAAAATATTCCATGCATCACTTCAGTTTGCAGACTTATATTTTTATTGCTGTTGGTAACCAGTATAAAGGTTTACTTCCAGAACAGTTTAAGCAGTATTCTTACTGGCATCCTTTTTTGAATTGGAATTGTCCATACCTAATCTGTCATACAATTAAAGTAATTGGAAGCCCTGAACAAAAATTCTACTACCTCAATTTCTGAATTTAAATGAGGAATTATGTATTGGATTTGCATGGCAAGGTTTTGGTAGCGGGGGGGGGGGGGGGGGGGGGGGGGGGGGGGGGGGGGGGGGGGGGGAAGGCCTGCAGGGGTGGCTTCTGTGAGAAGATGCCAGGGGTGGCTTCTGTGAGAAGATGCCAGAAGCTTCCCCTATGTCCAATAGAGAGCCAGTGCCAGCCAGCTCCAAGACAGACCTGCTGCTGGCCAAGGCCAAGCCAATCAGTGATGGTGGTAGCGCCTCTGTGATAACATATTTAAGAAGGGGGAAAAACTGCTGCGCAACAGTAGCTGGGAGAGAGGAGTGAGAATATGTGAGAGGAACAACTCTGCAGACACCAAGGTCAGTGAAGAAGGAAGGGGAGGAGGTGCTCCAGGCGCTGGAGCAGAGATTCCCCTGCAGCCCCTGGTGAAGACCATGGTGAGGCAGGCTGTCCCCCTGCAGCCCATGGAGGTCCATGGAGGAGCAGATATCCACCTGCAGCCCCTGGAGGACCCCACACCAGAGCAGGTGGATGCCCAAAGGAGGCTGTGACCCCGTGGGAAGCCTGTGCTGGAGCAGGTTTGCTGGCAGGACTTGTGACCCCGTGGGGGACCCATGCTGGAGCAGTCTGTTCCTGAAGGACTGCACCCTGTGGAAGGGACCCATGCTGGAGCAGTTCATGAAGAACTGCAGCCCGTGGGAAGGACTCACATTGGAGAAGTTTGTGAAGGACCCCACACTGGAGCAGGGGAAGAGTGTGAGGAGTCCTCCCCCTGAGGAGGAAGGAGCAGCAGACAACGTGATGAACTGACCCAAACCCCCATTCCCTGTCCCCATGTGCCACTTGAGGGGGGAGGAGATAGAGAATTTGGGAGTAAAGTTGATCCTGGGAAGAAGGGAGGGGTGGGGGGAAGGTGTTTTTAAGATTTGGTTTTATTTCTCATTACTCAGATTTGATGGGGAAAAAAAAATTATTACAAAAGTCGAGTCTGTTTTGCCCATGAAGGTAATTGGTGAAGTGATCTCCCTGTCCTTATCTTGACCCATGAGCCTTGCATTATATTTTCTCTCCCCTGTCCAGCTGAGGAGGGGAGTTGATAGAGCAGCTTTGGTGGGCACCTGGCATCCAGCCAAGGTTGACCTATCACAAGTTAGAAACTTTGAGACAGACACTTCAGTTGGAAATATATCAAACTATTGCATTTTCAGTGTACCTGTGTAATTTTAAATTATTATTAAAAATAATTTTGCTAGAAAGTTTGGAATACCTGTCACTTGGTTTTTGTCCCAAGCATTTTTGTAAAATGTGTGAGGTGACATGCAAAGGCATTTGAGAAGTAAACTTCTAATAATAGGGAGTAAGCAGGATGTTTTGGGAAAAACATGTTCAAATCTTTTATATGAAGCAGTAATTTTAGTAATAAATAGTGAAATCTCTTCATTATTGTACAGAGCAGGTACAAGAAAGTTTATATCCTTTTTCAAGAAGGAGCTTTATTTTATGAATGGGATTATATGTTGTTGCAGTCCAGTTACCAAGACTAGATTTGGTGTTTTATACATCCTTGTTTCTTATAAAAGAAAACATTGCACCTTAACTTACGTTCTTTGGCAGAAACCACTTAGCAATACCAAAGTGCTAACAAGCAAAGCCCAAGTATGTTATTACAAGCAATAGTGCAGAAAATATTTTCTCAAAACGAAGGGTGTTTAACTCTTAGTATAATTTTTCTGAAATAGTAGTATTTAGATAATGAAATGTTAGGAGTTATCTTTACCTCATTCAAGCCCAAATTAGATTACTTGGAGAGGCACAATGGAAATCCAAAATCTTGAGGATCTAGATACCGCTTTTGGAAAACAGAGGAAGATACTGCTTTTCCTTGCTTGTATACTTGCTTCTATATATTGGTACTTAGATGATAACAAAAGTAAATTAAGATCCTCGGAGGGAACGCTTACTGGAGGCTGCACATATCTATTGCCCCAAAGAAAGCTAGCGTTTTTCTACTTGAAAACCTTAGTGCAAAATGTAGATATAAATATATGTAGTTTTTATCAGCAACAGTACTTTGTACACTAAGGGGTTTGTACATTCTTTTAAGGACAGATGAAAATATTAGGAAGCATAAAGACTTATGTCTGTAATGTGTACAGTTCCAGGTAAAAAATAATTAAGTAACCAAGTATATTACTTTTTGCCTATGGAACTTTTAAGGGGGGGGGGAGAATCTAGTTATAAATTAGGAATATCAATACCAAGTTTCAATTTTAGGAGGCAGTGCTGCATTCTAATACAAAATATAAGTGTTGATAAACTGTATTTTTTTTAATCTTTTAGGGGGTTCAGTTGCTCATTTGTTAAGTAAATATGGAGCCTTCAAAGAATCTGTTATTATTAATTATACAGATCAACTGTTACGTGGCCTTTCTTACCTCCATGAGAATCAGATAATCCATAGAGATGTTAAAGGTGAGAATTATTTAGAATGTCTTTTAAAAAGGAATATTCAGAAAGCAGCACCTATTTTGGCTTGAGACCTATTGCTTCTCTCTGATACCATCTCAAGAGTGTTATTTCTATTGGGTTTGTCTGATCATACTTAAGAACCTTTAATTACTGAAATTAATCAGAACATTTATAGTATGCTTGGGGATACTTGCTACCTATGCCAATGATTTAGAAAAATTCTCTTTCTGAATTTGTTCAAATAAAATATGAAGTTGCCATATAGCTTTAAAGATTGTTAGTTAAATTAATGTAAATACCCTGAAATGATAGTAAAATAAAGAGGTCAGGTTTCTAATGTATAGGAATATTATGATGGGTTTTCTTCCTTCATCCTAATTGAACATAAACACAGTTGTACTGTCTGACGAACAAAATGTGGATTTTATTGGGAAATACCAGTCTTACTAAACTTCTCCCTGTAATGTCACTATAGCTGTCCATAAACTGGAGAGATATCCAGATAAGTAGCAACATAGCGATGGCAAATATTTGCGTTTTAATATTTCTCCTTAAAATAGGAAAACTTTCAATTGCTCTAATTCTTTTTAAGACAACTCAGAGTTCCTTAAGGATGAAATAAGTTTAAATTTCACAGGGAGCTGCAGGCAATGAAAACCTCCAGGATTTTAGGTCACAGTTTTCTTTCATTATTCCATCTCCAGGTATTGTTCCAGAATCCTGTGTTTGCCCTACTTTGAAACTTTGATTGCTTCTCTAAATCTTTCGGACAGCCTCAAGCTGTGTGCAGTATCATTCAGGCATAACAGAAAAGTGACATTATTAGACTTTGTCCTTGATTTTTAGTTCTTGATATTGTGGGTGAGGACCATCAACCTATTTATAGCTTTGAAACAGAGGGAGGAAGAGTGTCTGTTTATCCTTTTGCCTTTAATAAAAAAGCCAACTAGCAGTATTTTTATTATGCTGTTGACAGGTGCCAATTTGCTAATTGACAGCACAGGTCATAGATTAAGAATTGCTGATTTTGGAGCTGCAGCCAGGTTGGCATCAAAAGGAACTGGTGCTGGGGAGTTTCAGGGACAGTTGTTGGGAACTATTGCATTTATGGCACCGGAGGTAAGAAACCGTTTTGGAAGTTACTTCAAAAAGTTTGTTTGTACTCTTTAAGCTAATTCATACAGCCAAATAACAGAAAACTGCTGTAAATGCTTCAAATGTGTTTTAAATGTACTTGTTCTAAAAAATTGGAATTATTCCAACATGGCGATAATGACATTTCTTTCTTGTTGTCAAAGTTGTTCCAAGTAGTTTGTAATGAGATACATAATAAGTATTGTTATTAAAGCTCAAATGACCATTTGGTCAAAAGCTAACTATTGCAAGATACTTTGCCCCTTGATCAGGCATTTTATTTACTAGCTCTCTACAACTGTATAAATCTTATGGCATTTACATCACTGATCACTCTCTCAACCTGAAATGTTAATCAGAATGCACTTGATTGATGACTTTTTTAAAATCTAAATTACTTAGAGTTAAGAGACTTTGAAGTGGATAATCTGAGCTTTGATCTGTCCAGGTTCTGAGAGGTCAGCAATATGGTAGGAGCTGTGATGTGTGGAGTGTTGGCTGTGTTGTTATAGAAATGGCTTGTGCTAAACCTCCCTGGAATGCAGAGAAACACTCCAATCATCTTGCTCTGATATTTAAGGTGAGGTACTTTGTTGCTACAAATATGCTACAAAAAGACACTGACTAATTTCATATACAGCAATGTGAATTTTAGAAAAGTATACAAGTAGTAGGGTTTGTTGCAATGGCTCTTCTTTATATTGGAGCTGTTAGTACAAAATCAATATTGATACCAACATAATAATCATACTTGCTTTTTAAAAAAAAAAAGGCTACCAACACAATAATATGCAGAAAAAGCTCTGTTCTAAGATATAAATACATAATGTAACAGGCTAAAAAAAATTTGGGAATAGAGTTGATCTTGACTCTAGGCAGAAGATTGGTATTTGAACTTTCTTTACAATCTTGTAAAATACAAGAGAAAAAAATTTTTCTACCATAAAACATTTATGTGTGTATTCATATTTCATAGTGGGGAATGTCCTTTGGTAAAAACCTGATGTTCCACGTTCAGATTTTGCTGAAAGATATTTACCATTATGCCATGCTATATATGAATATTATTCCTCCCTTTTCTAGGTCATCTATTTTGGCATTCATGTTTCTTACTAAAAACAATTAGGTATATTTAATTCTAAAAATCTAGTTGAACTGTAGGCATGAATAAAGAAAATACTGGCACAAGTGAAGAAAGTGTTTCCACAAAACAGAACTAGCACAGTGGTATTCAAATATGTTATAATTAAGTACAAATCACTTAAGAGATGTAATTGTCTTGGTTCTGTGTCTGTGAATCAGGTGGTGCCACCCTAGTGTTCTCAATCTTGTTTAATTTGATCTAGAGAAGATCAAAATTAATTTGGTTGGGAGTGATTTGCTTCTATCTGAGAAAGATTGCCCTTTGGGGTGGTAGCAGAAATACAGTAAGACAATGCAAGAGAGCATACCCAGCTTAACATATAATGTAACATCGCTTAGCTTAATATATCTCAATGTTTGCTTACACTATGCCAGTTAACAGTGATGGCAAGTATTAGACTAAAGAACACCTGTAAGTGTGGCATAAGAGCTCTTCTTATGGCCTGCTTAGCAGATGGTTACTGCAGAATCTTGCTGTAAGAGGAAAATTTAGAGAAAAGTGCAAGGAGAGAGACAGACTGAAAAGTAATAGAGCATGTGTTATTGGGGAAAGAAGCATAAAGGGAACTTAAGACCCATTTTATAAAATGGAAGCAGTAATGTAATCCTCAAACTGCAGTAGGAAATATGCTAAGTGGATAAAAGCTCATAATATAACTAGTCAGCTGAAGATGATTAGCTTGTTGAAGGTTTTTGGGGTAGGAGAGGGGACTTAAGAATCACCGACTTCTAAAAAAGTTATTTTTTCCCTTTGTTCAGATTGCTAGTGCAACTACTGCTCCATCAATCCCTTCACATCTGTCTCCTGGTTTGAGAGATGTGACTCTTCGGTGTTTAGAACTTCAACCTCAGGACAGACCCCCATCAAGGGAGCTGCTGAAACACCCAGTCTTCCGTACTACATGGTAGCTACTTATGTGTAAGGCTGATATACTGAAGATGCTACTGAATATATGATAACTGTCTTGCAGTGCAGTTAAGCACAGCAGCTTGTATTATTCTGCTGGCCTTAATGATAGATACATCAAGGACATGAGGCCAGTGGAGGACCCTACCTAAGTATGTGATTGACAAATCAAGATCTTTACTGAAGTTCAGTATGCAACATTTCACAACTTGTGCAGACTTGTAAACTGTGCCTTTCAAACATCTGGCTCTATGAACACAAAAGCATTTTTCCTTAAATCTGCATGATTATTTAGCAGATAAGTGACTTTTATTTTATTTGGAGCACTTTTTCAGCAATACTAGCAGCTGAGGGGCTCAGGATCTATTTTAATATAGCAATCACTTCCATTTCACATCATGTAGATGTAAGCAGAGGGTTCTGCAATTAGTCAGTTTTCAGCACTGGTTAAAAGGAAGTTCTGTATCTCTATTTTAATTATACAAAGTTCTCTGAGTAATAAATCCAAATACTGATGGATACTTTAAAGAAGGCAAAATTTTTTTTAAAGTAAGAGCAGGCAGTTGTGGTTCACTGTGCATTTACTGCTGGTCATGTAATTTATTTTGAAATTAAAGTTTGTTTTCATTGTATTAACTTTCAGGGAAATGTGATCTTTTAAAATAGTCTTTAGAAAAAGATGCAAAATGTGTCATGGAACATCTTGCTGACATGAGTTTTAAAAACAGATTTGCTGGAAATCTGAAATAAAATAAAATGCCATCTTCAAGTCAGTGTTTCAGCTTCTGATAGTATAGGTTATTTAAATAAAAGTTTTGCATAAAACAACTTAGTTTGAATCATGCTAAAAGTTGAGCCTTCTTTTCATATAGCAGTTTCTTCTGGCAAATCGTGTAGAGAAGTTTCATGTCAAAGGCCCCAAACCCAGCTCCTGTTAAAGTTTATGGGAGACTTTGTCCTGTACTTCAGTGGGAGCAGGTGCCACCTATGAGCAAATCTCATTCTTTGTGTAACAAAACTGAGGTCGCATTCTCCACTGATAACAAGTTTTACCTGCTGTTTTTCCTTCTGCTGTACATCATCTATTTACTGTAGCCATTAGTGATAATTTAATTTGAAAATGTTAAAAATATTACCATAAGAAAGGTATTTATTTTAACAAGAAACAAAATTGGACTTGAAAAACAAGGTTAAGTAAAATGTGAAGTAAAACTTCACCTGTAGTGCAAAACTTGTGTTTTTAGCAGGTGTGTGTTTAAAATTATTTTAAAGGCAGGTTTAGATTGATGCATGTAATGCTGAAGGAAAATGGCAGCTTTTCTTTTGCCTTTTTAAGAGGAGGGATCTCTTTAAATCATACTCATTGTGTTTAATCAATTTTGGGGGAAAAAAAACCTATGAACAGTATTTTTATTTTTTTAACTCTTCAGAAGCCAGTTGAATTGTTGGACTGAAATAGAATTGGTTACTTTCAAAGACTCAGGACAAACTAAATAAGCTATAGTACATTAAAAATGTACAATACAAATTGGAAGTAAAACATCTTAAAAGTTTACAGGGATAATAGTGCTCATATTAATAAAAAGCAGTGTCATTAGTTGTGAATGTGTTTCTTTTGGAAACTTTACATTCCTTTGTTTTGAAAGATTGGCAGACTTTGAAGAGTTAAAAAGATAATACCGAAATGTGAAGTTTGGTAGTTCTAACTGTTTTGTACTTGACTTTTTTTGACCACTTCAGAATTTCTCATTCTAATAAGATTGTTTCCAAGTCTTTCTTATGTGCAAGCTTTAAAGGATGCCCTCTTGCCAATTCATGTACTGGAAGATCATTTGTCAGATTAATGCTGTTTCTGGCAGAAATGTAAACTGTATAAACTGATGAACCTCAGCTAATCAGTATTACTTTGTAGATCACCATGCTTACCACATTTCAAACTCAAACTGCCTCTAGGTGTCCAAATGTATTTGTTTGAGTTTGTGTTTTCCCTCAGCTTGCTGGTAATTGTGGTGTTTTTAAAATGCAGATGTGATGCAATATTCTTATTTTCTTTGGATCAAAGCTGGACTGAAAATTGTATTGTGTAATTATTTTTTGTGTTCTTAATGTTATTTGGTACTTAAGTTGTAAATAATGTCTACTGCTGTTTATTCCAGTTTCTACTACCTCAGGTGTCCTATAGAGTTTTTTTCTACCAAAGTTCACTTTCACAATGAAATTATATTTGCTATGTGACGGATTCCTAAGACTTCCAGGGCTTAAGGGCTAACTTCTATTAGCACCTTACTGTGCAAGCAAATTTTACAGAAATCTCTGGGTTAAGAAATTTGGCTTCATTGTATCCTTCGTTATTTTAAACATATCAAGATATTTTAATTAAGTTTTTACCCCATTGAACCAATTTTATATAGTATAATTTGTACCTATTTTGGTGGTTTTTTCTTTACAGTAAATAAATTTTTGAACAAATTTTGTCCTTTGCTTATTTTAATGTAAATATGTTCAATTTAACGATGTGAATAAAATTTCTGGTACACTTCACTGTTTATACACAATTTCATATATAACACTTGATATAGTAAGACTTTGTTTCTAATATTAAATGACATACAAATATCAGCCGATATTTGTATATCTTAGGTATATCAATGAAGAATGCTTAGATAAAGGGCAGCAACAAACACTAAATATTGATAATAAAGGCAGGAACTGCTCTGTATCTATGAACCTCATTTTGCTTATGCCCTTAGATCTAACATTAAACATCTAAATGTCACATTATACAGAAATGTAACTATTAATTGCCAAGTCAAGCAAGTTGATTTGGTTAGATCAGTTTTGGAGCCATTGAGGTGTATCTTGGAAGTTAATCTGCTATTTCATGATTTTCAGTGAAATGATTCTGTTGCTTCTGATTTAAGTAGCAAACAAATCTTTCCTTATTCAGGCAATCTGAATATGTATTACAAAACTAGGACTTGTTTCAGTTGCTTGTTTTTCTCCTGATTTTTTTTGGATATTTTTAAAATTAATTGATTTTTGGATAGTTGAAAATTAAGTTCAAGTGTTCTATAGCCTCTTTTGTGACTACTAAATTCTACATTTTGAAGGATCAGTCTTTATATTCTCCATTACTTATGTGATTTTTCTGCAAATAGAGATGAACATATCAATTCACCAGCAAAACTTGGCAGCAGCAATCTTTAGTTAAATTCTAATATCTGATTTTTAAAATCAGAAAAATATATTAACTGAAATGTCAAGGAGAACATATGGTGAGGGTTAAATAAAAGATAAATTGTGTAAGGTATTTTTCCTTCATTTGATTTACTATAAAACTCCTGAATTTTACAGTACTGTGTGGGTAGTTATAATGTTGCAGTCTCCTTTTTAGGAACAAGGGATGGCAGAGATCATCTGTCTCCAGCAGTTGGCAGTAAATGTCAAAGACACCTACTTATGGAACCAAATGTCTTCATTTGCAAAGGGCATATTCAGTTCTTCCACAGGCAAATAGTAAGTTATGCCTGTTTTGGTTTCTCTAGTGGGAATAATATTACGTTGTGTTCTACGTGACTGTCATAGGTTGAAGTCTGACAGTGTTTAATCTTTGCAAGTTCTCATTGAAAGGTAATGATTGCTTTCAGAGCATGTTGGAATGTTATGAGGATCATGTATTTCCTCTTCATCTGAGTGGGTAAACTCATGCATGGCTGTTCTGCCCTGATGATGCCCACCTCCTGAGACGCTATTTCCCTTACTAACTTTTCCTCTCATTGCTTAGTGTTCCTTGCTGAGCTGAATCATGAATGTGACAGTCTGTCTTTTAAGAGCTACAATATACATATACTGTGGCAAACATGTATGTTTTCTCATTAAGGCACACAGCTGCTGAAATCCAGAATTTCAGTTGTAAATTGCTACCTTTCTTCCATGTCATTACCAAGAAAGTCCAGAAGATGGCAGGAAAGCACTTTGAGCCAGCCAAAGGCTGAGGCTTACCCTGATGTACTGTGCCATTTCCTTTTATTTCCCTCGGTTATTTCAGTTTGCAGTATATCATTGCTCAGTTCCTGTTCTTGGAAAAATGTGCAAGACCAACAATAGAATTAAAGTGAATTATGGAGTAAATCAAGAGGCAATTTATAAATATTTGCAAGGCTCTGAGATGGGAAGTGAATTCTGCTTGTTTCATTGCTTTGGTGGGTCTGGCTCAAAATCCCAAACTCTTGGCAAGAGTTCAGATCCAGATTTAGGAGTTAAGCCTTGACAGTGACTTCAGGTTTGCTTTCTCTGTTCACCTGAAAACCAATTCCGAAGCACTAGCTGCTTATGATTATTTTTTTAAGCTGGTTTCCTAAGAAAGATATATGCTGTCATGTTCTGTCTTGTTTTCCCAATAACTTTTGACTTCATTGGCAGATTTTAACTAAAATTGCAGATCAAGAGCAGCATTAAAGATACAAGTTTTATGAAAGTAGGTGCCTAAGCAGAGAAGGGAGACTGAGACAGAACAGTGACCAAGGAGATCATAAGATTACTCTTATCTTTATCTCTTAACAGGTTCTAAACTTATGATGTGTAAAGAATAATTTGGGGGTCTTTGTCAGAATAAAGTACCTTGCTCATAAGAACACCAAGTAAGGCTTGGGTGGGTCATAGCATGTAGTCCAGGTTGTGTTAGCACTCTAGTCAAGGTTTATGAACAATGTTATATCACTTTTTTAATCTCATTCTATGAAGTTGATTGATAAATGTTTTTATCACCCTCCCCAAATGTTGCTCCATTTGCATATGGGCTGATTTATGTAAACTTACACCTAGGTACCAACACATAATGTAGTTAATTTTTTAAGATCAATTGCTGAATTATTTTCTTTGCTGGATTTTTTGGTTCATTTTACAGACCATTGATGGTAGAATGTGGCACCAAAAGAGTTTTTGCTCCTACCCCACACACACTCGAGTCCTAAATGCTCATGATCTGTAAATATATTCATTTTGTTAGGTTTGTTGTAAATCATGCAGACTGCTTCACATCAGTAAGTGGGCTGTACATTTCGAGCTGCAGTTGCTTATGATGCTACAAAGTATAACTCATGTCTCCTCCTCACCAGGGCCAAATACTAGTCTAAAGTGGACAGAAATGTTAACAAGTTTCAGCTCTGGGCTATTGATCTACTCCTATGAAGTGGATCATCTGAGGTGCTAAGTCTTCAGCATCATTAGATGCAGGCACAGTACAATTTCGGAAAGATGAGCTGATGATAGTGTTTGGATTGCTCCTGAATGTAGAATTGTCAAGGAGGTGGGGTTCAACTGCTGCTTCTAGCTCATTTTTTTTTTTTTTAACTTGTTTTGGTATCAGATCTTGCCTTTTTTGATTGTTTAATAAAACACAGGAGGGACATGTAACATCTTTTAGATAGATATGTGTATGTATTTACATATACAAATATGCACCCATGGGATACAAGTTTTCTTTTCCAGTGTGTTGTGGCTTAACCCCAGTTAGCAGCCAAGCACCACACAGCTGCTCCCTCACTCCCTGTCCCCCCCACCCCTGCTCCTGGTGGGATGGGGAGGAGAATCAGGTAAGAAGGCAGAACTCGTGGGTTGAGATAAGAACAGTTTAATAACTAAAGTAAAATATAATACTAACAATAGTAATAATGAAATATAATAATAGTAATGAAAAGGAATATAACAAAAAAAAAAAGGAGGGGGGGAAGGAAAAAAACCCCAGTGATGCACAATGCAATTGCTCACCACCTGCTGACCCATGCCAGAGCAATGATCCCCTCCTCCTGGCCAACTCCCCCCTGTTTATATACTGGGCATGACATTCCATGGTATGGAATACCCCTTTGGCTAGTTCGGGTCAGCTGCCCCGGCTATGCTCCCTCCCAGCTTCTTGCACACCTGCTTGCTGGCAGAGCATGGGAAACTGAAAAGTCCTTGGGTTAGGATAAGCGCTACTTAGCAACAACTAAAACCTCAGAGTGTTATCACCATCATTCTCACACTAAATCCAAAACACAGCACTGTACCAGCTACTAAGAAGAGAGTTAACTCTGTCCCAGCTGAAACCAGGACACAGTACCTGCAACTCTCCATTTTTTGGTGCAAAGATGACTTTATATGTAGCATCCTATGATTAACTAGCTCTTCATATGCTGTCAGCTGTTGAACAGAGTCCCAACTGCACTTGAGTCCAGTTTCATTGATGAACAACTCCATGTTGGCATTAAAAAGTTTCTCATGGTCCTTGTGAGCTGCCTTTTCTCCTTAGCTGTGTGAAAGCTGCTCCCTGCCCAGCTGTTAGGTTGTGCAGGACAAGTCAATCCATCCATATTTCCCTGGGTATCCTTCCCTGGCTCTAGGGAGTGATGGGATTGTGCCTCAGATGCATGGTGGGCAGGGACTGAGGAAGCCCTCTTGGTCAGTCAGTTCAGTGCTCTGATGGGCTGACTTGTACTTAGGTATATTTAAATAAAGTAGAACAATGTCAATTTTAATTTTAAAAATAAATTTTTAAAATTTAAAAAAAGAATTGCAATTATGCCTTCATGTGTGTTAAGTGGATAGCAATGTTACATTAAGTAAAGTTGGTATCTGCTGCTTAAAAATGTACTGTTTTTTATCTATCCTCCTAAGCGATGACTGATCTCATGTGTGGGGTACTGCTTGTTATTACAGCTCGCGGAGCTCCAAGCTCGGGCCGGGCCCTGGGTTTTGGCTGCTTGAAACCCGTGGCCCGGCTGGAGCTTGGAGCCCCGCGGGCTGCTCGCCCCGCACGCCCCACTGGCCCATGGCAGCTCCGCACGCAAATACGGCCGCGCGTCTGGAGCAGGGATTAGCTGGGCCGGCTGCGCGGGCGTGACTCGAGAGCGAGCGTTGCCCAGGACGGCCGTGAGGGAGCAGGCGCCGCTTGCCCGGCTCCATGCTGCGCGCACTGCGGTGGCGTTGGGACGCCTACACGTACCGTTTCGTGCCCTGATTGGACCTCAACCTCCGCCGCAAGCGCAGGTGAGGCGGAGGGGCAGGCCTTAGGCAAGCGGCAGCTCCCCCAGGCAGCGGCGAGGCCACTTGGGGGGAAGCCTACCCCGCCGCCCTTTCTGCTGCCCTCCAGCGGGTTGAGGCGGCGGCCGAGCCGGTGTCGGCGGCCGGCGCCGCCTGGTGGGTTTCCCGCAGGGTTTTCCGGCCTTGAGTAGCTGCTGGAGGTGGGGGAGAGCTCCCCTCTGAGGGCGAGAGGCTGCCGTGGCTGAGACCCTGCTTTCCCCCCTCTTCTCGGAAGTGATCGGGGGTACCGCAGGAGCTAACTCGGGCTTTTCACTGGGACGTGGCTGCTTTGCAAAAGTGGTTCAGCCTTCTGTGACACTTCGCTGGTGTAAAACTCTAATACTTGGATACTTTAGAATGGTATTTAACATTAAAATCAGAGCTGGAAGCAGCCAGATAGAATTTTTTTTTTTTTCCTAATTTTTTTTCTCCCGATAAGATGGCTGTCACTTTTTCAAAAGTAAAAGTAGTGCTTGAATTTAAATGAGTAGGACATTGTTGTAAGTAACATAAATTAAAATGTCTCTAGTCAGCATAATATTTGTTCTCTCCTCATTTAAAGTGTAATGAACTTATATTTGATTATCAAAGTTTATATAAAAATATATATATTTGATTTTTGGTATGTCTGTCACTAAGAGCTCAGTGGGATTTAACCTACTTGTGTTGCTGTAAATACATCAGATGATGGTTTTATAGTAGGACCAGTATGAAAGAATATTCTTTAGAGTTTAGATTTAAAACAATAGTGCAGATAACTTGCTGCTGTAAAATGACTCTTCTGTATTTAGCAAAAATGTAATCTTAAGATATTCTTTTTTTTTTTTACAGGACCCTCTGATATGTTCCCGAAAGCTTCCCAAAACAAAATTATCTCTGATGATGTCCTTGAAACACTACTGAAAAATATTTAAAGCTCTGTTCATAAATTATTTCAGTAGACAAATGTATATCTTGGCCTTACTTCCAGAAATTAAATGTAAATATCTGGAATTACTGACTGTTGAGCGGAAGCAATCAAAAGTAAATTCATGTAACTATCAGAGTCAACATGAGTTTAGTCCAGATGAAGTTCTGTTTAATACGCTAGGGTTCAGTAATACTCGAGACCGAAGTTTCCTGGTGTCTGCTGGAACTGGAGTCTTTGTTACCAAAGGTTTTGTACCGAAAGGGATGGTTGTATCTACGTATCCTGGTAATGAAATGTTCTTATTTCTGGCTAAGTTAGATGTGATTTCTAACCATCTAATTATAGAATGCCAAAATTCTACACTAATTTTTTTTCCATGGGTTTTATTTCTGTCATTCCTTAACAAAATCACAAATTAGATGAATGAGAATATTTCTGTATAAACTGACTAGAGTTATTTTGGAAATAAGCAAAGCAATATTTGGGGGGAGGGGGGTAAATTTTTTTCAAAAAAAACCCCCAAAACCTTTCCATACTCAATGTCTAATTTCTCAGCTGCTAGAAAAGTTGTTCCAGATTCTTTAAA
The DNA here is from genome assembly GCF_018139145.2 of Gymnogyps californianus. NCBI lineage: Eukaryota > Metazoa > Chordata > Aves > Accipitriformes > Cathartidae > Gymnogyps > Gymnogyps californianus. The sequence goes on along the minus strand of NW_026113982.1, from coordinate 113,886 downwards.
CACAAATGCATAGGAGCAATTTCAAGCAGGTGAGCAATCCTTTGGGGTTTCTGTTTTGGATAAGGATCTGAAAAATGGGGTTTTGAGGTCTCCACACAGATCAGCAGACAAGACTATGAATTTTTTCAAAGCACAAAAATACAAATTGGAGAATGAAAATAAAATCTTTACTTAGTGGAACTCTCTTCCAATAAAGCATGTTTGAAAAATCAACACTTCTCTGTTCTTCCTTCTCATTTCTTGGAACTGTATTTGCTTACATTTCTTAAAAAGATTTGTAATTCTGTCAGTATGGCCAAGCTAGGACAGATCTGTTGAAATGCTCTGGATTTGTTTCTGTTTCATCTGTCAACAGAATCATCCCCTGTATGTGGTCTCTAGCTTATGCTGGTGGTACGGGATTGGGACCAGTCCAAGAATTGGGCAGCAGAGCATGTTTTGCCTGCTGAAGGAGGAGTATAGCCATGTTTAATGCAATAAGGATGAATTAAAGCTCCTATAGTTGGCTGTGTATCTCTTGTGTAAATTCAAAATAGGACTTCAGAGGAGTCCTGTAGCTCCCAACAGAGGCATGGTTTTCAGGCTTGACGAAGCATCTGGTCCTCTTGCAGCGGTACATTTAATATTTTTACACATCTCTAAACCCTATCTAAGAATTTCTCAGTATCAGAGACACTTGGTTTTTTTCTTATTTCTAGAAAAAGCAGCCAATGTGTGTTATCAGGAGTTTGATGTGCTGGGATATTTTTCAGTAGAAGTGAAACAGTATCTACCAAACATCATCTACAGCTACAACATAGAGAGGTTAGCAGTGCATCAAAGAGCTCATAGATTTGTATGATAAAAAGTATACTGTATGTGGGGGAAAAAAACAAAACAAAACAAAACCCAAACATTGGTTGAAGAATATTACTCCATATGAAGATGAGTTACACAAAAGTGTGCACCTGTGTAGAAGTTAGCTTTTTGAATAGACCAATTTTAAGTGATTTACAAGACTATTTCTTTTTGTTCCTTTTTCCGCATCTTTGCAAATGAGATCAGCATAGCTCTGAAGATGCGGTTTTACAAGCAGTGGTTACACTAGCGTAGTAGTTTTGTTTGGAAATGTGGGAAAAGTGACAATTAGATGAATATTTACAAGGAGCTGTCTGCAAGTGAGTGTCCTGTACTGGTATGTAGTCAAGAATAACTTTGAAGCTGTGAGAAAGTAAGTTGTAATGTTGGTCCTGAATTTAACACACCAAAGAAATTGTACTTCTGGTCCAGTTGCTACCTTCAGGGACCAAATTAATCCTTTTCATTTAGAGGATGTATAAGGATTTTAGAGCAGATCATCTAGACTTGTAATTCTGGAGCTATTTTAAAACTCTGAAATTTGGTTGGAGAGAGTTATGGTGCATATTGGAAAAATGGCTTTTCTGATTAACCTTAGACTTTGTTAAGGCAAGGTTAAAGATGCACTTGTAAACTGCAAATAAATAAATGCTAATAAAAGAAGAGATAAGACTGAACTTTCAGGAAGCCTGGATGCTGTATACCTGAGGTGTGTAGTGCTTGTCACTCTGAGACATCAAGCAAGGAGAACTTTTTTCTAATTACTACACTGTTGTTGTTAACTGAATTAATAGATTCAAGACTGAAGAAATGTGTCATTAAAATACTTATTGTGTGTGTACTTCAAGCTTCATGAGCATTTTTACACAATGGAGGGCTGTAGCTTTACCATTTAGAAAGCAAGCTGCAGGCTCCTCCATCACTCCGGGGATCCCTTCTCTCCTGAGCTGGACATTTTCCCCAGCTCTCTCTGGGAGGAGGTTATTGGGCATCTCTTGATCTCTGAAGAGGAGGCTGGTTGTCAGGGTGCCTGCAGTGTTGCTTAGCTCAACAGGTCAGGGTTTTTGGGTAGGTGGGGAATACTAGTCTCAGCATGCCAGAAAAGGCAGGTGCTGTTCATGTTTCTCCAGGCTGAGATGCTGTCATGCAAGGGCATAGATTACTTTAGCTGTCTCATTATACACTTGTTTTAATAATTATTAAATGACCGGATTTGAAAGTATATTCCTGTCTGACAACTGTGGAAATTAGGTTTACAACTAATTTACTGAGAATGGTTTGCTTTACTGCACTTGCTGCCTCGTGGATGTGAATGTTGCACAGTAGTGGAGGATTGCAGTGCTGAAGTGCAGGCTGCATATCACTAACAGGACATGTGGGACTGGTTTCTCCTTGCTGAAATACTGAAACCTGACAGCCTGCTTCAGGGACTGCTCATACATGAGGGAAAGCAAGACCTGGCCTGCAACTGGCAGCAGCAATTAATTTTTTTTTTCTGATGGTGGCTATAGAAAGCCAAAAACTGGCAGGAGGAGGAGGTGCAGTCAGGTGGTACTTCTGAGCAAGAAGCAGCACAACATGGTGACCGAGCAGGAGAGAGGAAAATGGAAGAGTGGAAATAATGGTCCCAGTAAAGTGCTACAGCCTATGGAAATGGCTTCAGGTATATCAGACTTTTCCTTGTTGTCTTTAGATTCCTGTTTCTTTGTTAAAGCTGAAAGTCATTCTAATTCCCTGTGTGTCCATTCCTTACCACCAGTGCCTAAGAGGAGGATGCATTCTGACATTATTTCAGATGTAATGTGCAATCTGATTAATATCCCAGTAAAATTCCCCATACAATCTATTTATTGTTTGTTAATAATAATAAATTAGTCATTACAGTAAGTACAATCTCTCTCTTGAAAGATTATTTGCCTGGGTAATTTTCATTGGAATTCCCTAAAAATAGGGACTTCATTGGCTAACTCTAGCTCTATATGCCTGTACACTTAGTGGTAGAAGAAGGAAAGGAAAATCAAACTAAAATGTAAGGTAGTTTCAACTTATAGGCCTACTTATAGGCCAGGTCTGTAAAGTCCCTCTCCCAGATGCAGACCTATAGTCTGCACATGTTAAAATATTGTACTAATTCAGGAGATGATAATTTGTATGTTTAAATCTGTTGCCAGCTGTGATGCACTGGCTTGGATCCTCAGTGAGGATCACCAACATAAGAGCAAAACCAGGAGTGTGTGGGGAAAAGGGACAGACTCACTACTGCATGGGGAGTTTTAGGCTTATTTTTCCTGGATTTGTCTGAACTTACTCCTCACCCCTGTGGTAAATGTCCTGGCAGTCCTGGTGCTGCCAGTGAGGGAGTCCCCTGATTGCAGGCACTAGTGCTTGAATGCAGCTTGCCAACTTCTGGGGATGTGAGAGGCTGAGAAGCTTAGCAGATTGGGCTGAATCCATGTGCCTCCTCAGCAGGAGGATGGAGCCTTTGACACTACAGTATTGATTTGGAAACTGTGAGGGCCTGCTGCTGCTGTTCAGATGGTGAAATCAGATTTTGGAATAAATGAGATGATTGCATCAAGAGACACCCAGCTACTCTCACCAGGCTCTTCTGAAGAAAATTGGTCTGCAAGGCTGTGACTTTTGACTTCTTAGCTCAAAAGGTGAAGCTGGTGGTAACAGTCGATTGTAATTCTCCAGGAGGTTGTTAACTGGAATCCCTGTTGATTTGGGATGGCAGGAAAACAGAGGTGCTTGAAAGATCAAGATATAGGAGCTACAAAACTTTGCAGAGGTTTACATTGTATATACATATATTCAATATACTAAAACCATTTTTATGACTCCAGCATTGCATGGCTAACAATTAGTTGCATCAAAACAAGAAAGGACTAGATGAGGTTGGTCATTATGATTTGTTTTGTCTAACAACATTGATCTTTATGCTAAACAACTGGAAAAAGGGAGGTGTAGGTATTTTGGATATAGGTATTTCGTTTTGCACCTTGTATCAATCATCATTGAAGATGCTTATCTTGCATCTCTTCATCTTAGCTCCTGGAGAAAGGGAAGCAAAGCTCATTTAAATTACTTAACAAATTACTGCTTTTGCTGTTCAGATTTATATCGGCTTGTACTCCTATCTATTTAAAAAAAAATAAAATCCTTTATTTCCCTGAAGCGTTATTGTGCCAGCCATTGCAAAAACAAGCATGCTGGGCCTAGGAAGCCACAGCACTAAATAATTCTGGCCTTTGACAGAAGTGTTATATGTAAGATCTTCTTAGAAATAATACAGTGCTTTTCAGGGTCCAAGATTAGTGTTCATTTTCTTGAAGGAAAGGAGGAAGAGAAAAAAAAAAAAGACGACAAAAAGCATTTCAAATAGTTTAACCTGACATGGATTTGGGCAGGTTTTCTTACATAAAAGAACAGGCATGTATTCCTCACAGCTTACCATGTAGTTTGAATACTAGGTTATACTGCTGTGATATGTTACTCTGGAGCTACATTTAAGTCCCATCTAAGATTTTGCTATGCTAAAGCCATAATGTTTTAGTGTGTGAGGGAAATAATTATTACTTACTACTTTACCTGCTTCTCTGCATGTTACTTTTTCATTCTTCCCTATCATAGAATCATTTAGGTTGGAAAAGACCCTTAAGATCATTGAGTCCAACTGTTAACCTAGCACTGCCAAGTCCACCACTAAACCATGTCCCTAAGCACCACATCTACACATCTTTTAAATACCTCCAGGGATGCTGACTCAACCACTTCCCTGGGCAGCCTGTTCCAATGCTTGACAACCCTTTTGGAGAAGAAATTTTTCCTGATATCCAATCTAAACCTCCCCTGGCACAACTTGAGGCCATTTCCTCTTGTCCTATCACTTGTTACTTGGGAGAAGAGACCAACACCCACCTTGCTACAACCTCCTTTCAGGTAGTTGTAGAGAGCGATAAGGTCTCCCCTCAGCCTCCTTTTCTCCAGACTAAACAACCCCAGTTCCCTCAGCTGCTCCTCATAGGACTTGTTCTCTAGACCCTTCACCAGCTTCATTGCTCTTCTTTGGACATGCTCCAGCACCTCAATGTCTTTCTCGTAGTGAGGGGCCCAAAACTGAACACAGTATTCGAGGGGCAGCCTCACCAGTGCCGAGTACAGGGGGAATGATCACTTCCCTAGTCCTGCTGGCCACACTATTTCTGATAGAAGCCAGGATGCTATTGGCCTTCTTGGCCACCTGGGCACACTGCCAGCTCATATTCAGCTGGCTGTCGACCAACACCCCCAGGTCCTTTTCTGCCAGGCAGCTTTCCAGCCACTCTTCCCCAAGCCTGTGGCATTGCATGGGGTTGTTGTGACCCAAGATACTGAGCACTGAGGAATACCACTTGTGACCGGCCGCCAACTGGATTTAGCTCCATTCACCACAACTCTTTGGGCCTGGCCATCCAGCCAGTTTTTTACCCAGCAAAGAGTATGCCCGTCCAAGCCATGAGCAGCCAGTTTCTCCAGGAGAATGCTGTGGGAAACGGTGTCAAAGGCTTTAGTAAAGTCCAGGTAGACAACATCCACAGCCTTTCCCTCATCCACTAAGCGGGTCACCTTGTCATAGGAGGAGATCAGGTTAGTCAAGCAGGACCTGCCTTTCATAAACCCATGCTGACTGGGCCTGATCACCTGCTTGTCCTGTACATGCCATGTGATGGCACTCAAGATGATCTGCTCCATAACCTTCCCCAGCACCAAGGTCAGGCTGACAGGCCTGTAGTTCCCCAGATCCTCCTTCCAGCCCTTCTTGTAGATGGGCGTCACATTTGCTAACCTCCAGTCAACTGGGACCTCCCCGGTTAGCCAGGACTGCTGGTAAATGATGGAAAGTGGCTTGGTGAGCACTTCTGCCAGCTCCCTCAGTACCCTTGGGGTGGATCCCATCCGGCCCCATAGACTTGTGTGTGTCTAAGTGGTGTAGCAGGTCGCTAACCATTTCCCCTTGGATTATGGGGGCTTCATTCTGCTTCCCATCCCTGTCTTCCAGCTCAGGGGGCTGGGTACCCCGAGAACAACTGGTCTTACTATTAAAGACTGAGGCAAAGAAGGCATTAAGTACCTCAGCCTTTGTCACTATGTTTCCCCCTGCATCCAATAAAGGATGGAGATTCTCCTTAGCCCTCCTTTTGTTGCTAATGTATTTATAGAAACATTTTTTATTGTCTTTTACAGCAGTAGCCAGATTAAGCTCTAGTTGGACTTTGGCCCTTCTGATTTTCTCCCTGCATAACCTCACGACATCCTTGTAGCCCTCCTGAGTGGCCTGCCCCTTCTTCCAAAGGTCAGAAACTCTCTTTTTTTCCTGCGTTCCAGCCAAAGCTCTCTGTTCAGCCAGGCCAGTCTTCTTCCCTGCCATCTCATCTTTCGGCACATGGGGACGGCCTGCTCCTGAGCCTTTAAGATTTCCTTCTTGAAGAATGTCCAGCCTTCCTGGACTCCTTTGCCCTTCAGGACTGCCTCCCAAGGGACTCTGTCAACCAGGCCCCTAAACAGGCCAAAGTCTGCCCTCCGGAAGTCCAAGGTAGCAGTTCTACTGACCCCCCTCCTTACTTCTCCGAGAATCATAAACTCTATCATTTCATGATCGCTGTGCCCAAGACAGCCTCCAACCACCACATCATCCACAAGTCCTTCTCTGTTCACAAACAACAGGTCCAGCAGGGCGCCTTCCCTAGTTGGCTCACTCACCAGCTGTGTCAGGAAGTTATCATCTTCCACACACTCCAGGAACCTCCTGGACTGTTTCCTCTCTGCTGTATTGTATTTCCAGCAGACATCTGGTAAGTTGAAGTCCCCCACAAGAACAAGGGCTAGCGATCGTGAGACTTTTCCCAGCTGCTTATAGAATATTTCATCTGTAACATTAGGTAGAGTAGTAGTGTGCACTTCAGCAGTACACAGAGTATCTTAAAATGTATTCAGTTATTGCTAAATAATTCTGAAAAGGAAGTAGCAAACATAATGCAGATGCATGAAAAGCTTTACAAGTAAAGAAAGGTTTCCAGACATTTATTTCTGGAATTGTACACCAGGTATTAAAGTACAACAAATACAAAATAATGCTAAAAAAAAATAAATCAGTGTTTATGTACAAATATTAAAAACAATGCAACAACAGCAACTTCCTCTTGAACATCTGATATTAAAAACATGTTCCGATTGTCACTAAATTTGTTGTTATGCACAGGGTACTTACTTTGAATAACTGGAATCTCTGTTTTAGTAAGAGGACTATAACCATACCTACTGTATTTTACAATTGATAGTATTTTCCTTCTTCCAATGAAAAATAGGAATAAAAAAATAGTAACCTTGTCATTATTTTATAAATTACTGTATTTAGTTTCCCCATCTATAGACAATGTGCTTGTAGTGCTGGGCAAATAGTGTCCCTGTTGGGCAGTTTATCCATTAGTTTACATTCAAAGTTGAAATATTCACCTAAAGACTTTGGTTAAATTAAGTAGCATCACTATGTTCTACTTGATCTGAAGTTTTCATACATTTTTGACCCTCAGTTTTAAAAATTAAAAACAGGAAACAATTGCACAGTTCATTGACCTAATAGTACACAATTTAGTATCCTTCAAGTAAATTCAGCAGTTTGACCATCACAAGAGGAAAACTAAACATTTAAAAACCTAGCATGAGAAGATGACATATGAGTAACCAAAGTAAAAGTATTGCTATAATCACAGCACCAAGTTACACTTCTAAATGAATCAGCTATCCTCTTCAGATTCCCTGTACATAAAAAGGATACATTTACCAACACTGCAATTGCCCATGGATTTTTTGGTTTGTTTGTTTGTATGAAGAAAAAGTATGGCAGAGGACAAAGAATTCATCACAGTTTTTTATAAGAATTGTGCTTCACCATCAAAGAACCAAGGCAATATAATTTCTTCATATGGTTGCAATTCAGTTATCTTCATGCTGACTTTCAAAACACAATTCTTTTAATAAACAGTAACAAGTTCTCCATTTTAAATGTTTAAACTGAGAGAAAAATAATTAAGTCCAGCTTCTAAAAGAAAAATTCAATAAATAGCTATTTTACATGGATAAAGTCATAGTGGTACAAATTTATGAATGTCACATCAAGCATGCACAAAAATGTTACTATACACAGAAGTAGTCAGAAAATATTGAAATAGATATCTAAAAAGATATGAAGAATGTACATATTTACAAAATCTTGCAAATTATTGCCTCATTTTAACAAGGAATTAAAAGTAAACGATACCAGCTAGCTAGCCAACAGGCTAAATAAGATCAGCATTTAAAAAATCTATTAGACTAGCTAGAATTCATTTTTTCTCTCATCATTTTTTGAATTTTGGTCAAAAGTCTTTATTAAATAACTAAAGTGTCCATTCAACTTGCTGACAACCCAAACCTTAGACAAGTCTCTGTCTACATTAAGAGCCCAGCAATGCATAGATAAATTGAATATATTACTGCATCAGCTAATGAGAATGGGCATGTTCATTTAAGTGCAACTGGTATAAGTATTCAGTCATCTTTGTATAATGATTTTTATACAGACCAGCCACTCACTCTAAAGCCATAAACTTGAATGTATAACAAAGAAGGATTATGGCCAGTATTTTACAAAATTACATAAAATGTGTTGATTCATAAACAAAAGAAACAAGGTACACAGTTCAGCACAAAACACAGCAACAAGAAGCTGACAACTTGACCAAAAATGTCAGAGTACAACACAGGGCCAAGGCTACCCATTATTTACTGTGTACTTACTAGAATTACATATTTCAGATGTAGAAGAGCTGATTACAAAATTATCTTTACTTTTGTCCACTGTGCTAAACTAATTTGTTTTAATATGGTAAATGTGCTATTGCATAAATGCTTCAAAGCAATCTTCATTACAATGCTGTAAAGAAAACTCCATACGCTGCATCCAAAACTCAGGATGTCAATGCAGCTCACAGTATGCATAATAAATACCCTCTTCCCTTTCAAATATTAAAGTCACTACTTTCTAATTACTCAGCATAACCTTGAAGCAACTATTACAAATATCAACAACGCAAGCTTAATCACTTCAATAATGAAAACAAGTTAGTGGCAATTAAATTTGTAATACGAACAGTGCAAAGAAAAAATATGGAAGGAAAGGGGTAATCCTACCGAAGTAATGTTCTCCCACAAGAATTAGAACAAACATTTGCAAGACAAACTTTGTGGATGGCTAAATTGCACTCAATGTTCAAAATAAAAATTTACTGAAGTTAAATAGTTGCTTTTATGGGAAACATTTTTATTCGTCCTTTCCTATTTGACCAAGGTAGTGGTGCCATTTTTGAGCCAATGACTTGCCAAAACAAATACATGCAATCCACACTGAAGAAAAACTTTCAAATACATACTTCAAGGTTCTACTACTTCTATATAAACTAGATAGTCCCTCAAAACTGTAACACTTTGAACTGCAGTGCTCCAAACAATTTAAGATGTCTTCCAAAATGTAGACTGTTTGTTTAGTGGTAAATCCTAAGCTGTGCAGACTGTAGCTTTATACAACATCAGCTGCCTTAGGAAAGTTAAGTTACACAGGTGCATTAATCTTCAAAGTTGTGGACAAAACCCATCTGAATACAATAGCCTAAAATGCATCTGTTTAAGCCAGTAAGTTTAAAGTACACAGATACCTCTGGCAGCATAATTACTTCTGTGTAAGGTAGCCATGGCCTATAATTTTGCAACAGCATCCAAGTGTAGGTCTTCATACTTTACTCATGTTAAGTCCCTTGTGCTAGCTTCCACCAAGATGAATTTGCTGTTTTTTAAACTGAAGTGCTCTAGTTTAGTATCACATGAGAGAAGGTTTCATTTAAAAAACATCCTTGTATGTTTGTGCAGTTTAAGAAACCCATCCCTGCCTTTATAAGAAAAAAAAAAAATGCTACATTAAGCAGGGATCAGAATCGGTACCTGTAAACATTGTTATTACACTGCATCCGTTACGGCAAAAGTAACTTAGACTAAAAAGCCACTCCAATCAGTTCAGAACTTCTGTGCTGGTTTTGAAATGGTGGCCTCTGTCTACAGGCTTTAAAAAAAAATTGAAGGAGAGCTTAAAGCTGCACCACAGAGTTCTCTTAGTCCCAAACTCTGCTGAACATTTCCACATTTATGGACTGAAAAAAGAAGTTACTCTTGATAAATCAAGATATAGTTCTATACATAAAAAGACATCACTGATGTCAAAGTTCAAACTTCCAGTGAAAGACTAAGCAAACCTGATAGCTCCCATCAAGTTTACTACTACTGCACAAAGTACCCACTGTTTGTTTAGTTTTCCAGTCATTCTGAGTGAAGGGCAGTATGTTGGTGAAGAGCATGGGTATTGAGAAAACCATTTGTCTCATTTGCAGATAGACTGCTGAAGTCAGCCACTGAAACAGCCATTTTGGCACTGGTAATATGGTGTGTGTGGTTCTCGAAGTCCACACCAAGGTTATTTACAGAGACATCATTCATGAAAGATTCTGGGACAGCAATTCCCATTTTCAATCTCTTCGCAGGTCTTTCTGTCTCCTCACTGCACATGGTCATTGGGTTTAGCTCTGAATGATAAAAACCAGTCTCAAATAAATTAAAACAATCACTTTCACCATTGCTAGGCAAGTTAAGCAATTCTTCTGTTCCAACAGGCACATGATTAACTGATGCTCGGGGTAAGCTGTCCATAGGAGGAAAGGCATCATCCAGGCAGTTCACATCTGAAGCGTGGCAGACTGTAGCTACACTGTTTGTCAATGCTGGAAAAAAAGATGAACACAAAATGTAAATGAAATAGTTGTTTATATATTTACAACAAAAAGTTTTTTTGGTTTGGTGTTTTTTGTTTGTTTGGTTGGTTTTTTTTTTTTCTTCTTTGATTTACCTGTCAATTCATTGGCAGTGATAGAGTTCAGAATGCTTAGCTGTTGATCAGGAATGGTTTCTGTTCGAGTATTAGATGTTAAGGCTGAAGAATGTACTGCTCCACCAAGGGCTTCTGCTTCATCTACCAAACGATCCATGTAGTCCCTTAAAGAATATGGCATTCATAATGGGTTATTTAACAGAAAAACAAGGCCTAAAAATGATGATGGATTTCATTTCAGTTGCCATAGCCACTGCAGCATTACACTGCAATGACGGGAAGAAAATAATAAACTTCTACATTTACGATTTGCAACAGAAAACATATTCCAAGAACGTTTTACTTACGTAACTCCTGGATGATGGTTATATCTCTTCTTTCCAAATCTTGTTTGCTGAGCAAAGTAATCATAACGTTCTGACTTTTTCCACATGTAATAGAAAGCCACACACTCAGCAACTGTTCTGGTTCTTACCTAAAAGACGGCAAGAATTGACAAGATTAATGCAAAGAATTATGTTTTGTCATCTCCCCAGTCCCCATATTCCTGCAATATTGTTAGTTTTACTGTTCTAGTATCTGGAACAAACTAATTAAATCAGAAGACCTGAAAAGAGATCTACATTTTCAAATTTCTTTACAGAGAGGGTGGTCAAACACTGGAACAGGCTTCCTAGAGAGGTGGTCTATGCCCCATGCCCGTCAGTGTTTAAGAGGCATTTGGCCAATGCCCTTAATAACATACTTTAACTTTTGGTCAGCCCTGAAGTGGTCAGGCAGTTGGACTAGATGATCGTTGTAGATCCCTTCCAACTAAACTATTCTAAATAAGTATTACATTTGTTCTATTGTATGCATTATTGTTGTTTGGGTTTTTTTTTTTTTAAACTAGATTGAAACTGTATCTACATCTGAAGCATTTCAGTTCATAACATATATAACAATTTTTTAAACTATAAGACAGACTCTCTCAAGATGGAAAAAGCTGAGCAAATCAATGACCTAAGAGAAGTGAAGCAGAAAAGACTTTGGGTACTTAGACAAGTTCTGGTCCATAGCGACAGATAGATCAACTCACATGCTTTGTTGCATGTTGGAAAAAATATTTTTCAATTATTTCTTTGTATCTCTGATGAATTACTGTTTATTGGTAAGGTCCATTTAAAATTTGAACCACCCAAATATTTATCATAGGACAGGTTAAGCCAAGTGTTGAGCAGGACTATCTGTTGTTGAACAGCAACCACAACCCTATAAAGTTTACCTGAAATACAACAAAAACACCAGTCTCCTAAAGAAAAAACTTGTCATGGTTTAACCCCGGCCAGCAACTAAGCACCACACAGTTGCTTGCTCACTCCCCTCAGTGTGATGGGGGGGGGGAAGAATTGGAAGGGTAAAAGTGAGAAAATTCGTGGGTTGAGATAAAGACAGTTTAATAATTAAAAACATTTTTTTTTTTTTAAATTTAAAAAGGGGGGGGGGGGGGGGATAAAACCCAAGAAAAACAAGCGATGCAAAAGAAAACAATTGCTCACCACCAACCAACTGATGCCCAGCCAGTCCCCAAGCAACGGCAGCCCCCGCCAACCTTCGCCACCCCCCACCCCCCCACACCCCCCCCACCCCAGCTTTATATGCTGAGCATGACATCATATGGTATGGAATAACCCTTTGGTCAGTTGGGGTCAGCTGTCCCAGTTGTGTCCCCTCCCAACTTCTTGTGCACCCCCAGCCTACTCGCTGGCGGGGTGGTGTGAGAAGCAGAAAAGGCCTTGACTCTGTGTAAGCACTGCTCAGCAATAACGAAAACATCCCTGTATTATCAACACTATTTTCAGCACAAATCCAAAACATAGCCCCTTACCAGCTACTGTGAAGAAAATTAACTCTATCCCAGCCAAAACCAGTACAAAATCTCAAGGTGGTATCAAAACATACAGGAGATGTACAGAAAGTTTGGAAACCTCCATATTGTCAACTGTACCAAATGATACGTATATTTGATTAAAAAAAAAAAAAATTCAATTCCTATTCTTCAGGCACAGAGGAGTCAATCAGAAGCACTCCAGATCAAGATTAGAACTCCTTCGTTGGCCTGAAACCAGAGTACTGATGGATGACTACACTTTCTGAAAACACAAAGAGCTAAGCCTGTTTCTGTAGAATTACACCTTCTTACCTTTTTTGAAGACAAAAATAATTAAGATGCATTTTCCCCTCCCACAGCCATGGTATGGAAATACTATACTTCTAGGAGAGACAGACATTTAAACTAAATTATAATATAAATACATAAATGAAAGTAATGTCAACTAAGTCGATTTCAGAGATAATATATTGACTCATCTTGCAATGCCTAGCTTTTCCAATGACATCGGAGGTAAAATCAGCACAAAAATACCAAGCTGGTTTTAATATGTTGGTTATTATTATTTCACTCTTCTGCATGGCTTCTGAAAAATACATTGCTTTTACAAATTTTCAGCATTGTATCATCTACCAATTCTTCCATTTAACTGTAAAATACTAACCTTGTTTTTCTGTATGAGATGAAAGTCTTTTCCATAAATCAGAAGTGCATGTTCAAAGCTTCTGCATTCTTCTTCTGTCCATGCTGTCATCTCTTCTAGACAATTGCAAAAGTAGCATGATAAACTTATTTTCACTCACTAACCTTTTACAGAGAATAAAATATTTGTGTTGCTAATGCATGAATATCCAAATGCACTCTAAAAACCCCAATAGTTCAGTTATTTAGACTCATGTTCTTTCCTCTACTGTACAGATATCCTACCTGAAATCTAATATTCTTGTTTATAAAGACTCATAAAAGTGTCTGATTTCTGAAATCTTTTATCCTGGAGGGCAAAGGACATTCAAAAGACTTGATTTATTATTTATTAAGAAGTTTGTCATCAAAAAACCAAGATTTGATAACATCAGAGATATCAGTGAGATTATTTTTCTGAATATTTCTTCTTGTATCAGATACAAAGAACAGTGGCTGTTGGAAAAAAAGAGTGAAGGAACAACCTCTCTTTTTTAAGATAAAACTGAATTTTAGTTTTACAAATTAAACAAAACAAAACAAAAAAATCACTAAAAAAGAATAAAAGTTCTAAAACAAAGTAGCTCAAACTATTTGAGTAGGTCAGTTTTGTCTCAAGTATTGTTGTTTCCCCATCTTGATTATGGCTTTGTGTCTATATATAACAAAGAAGGGATATTTCAAGCATCTTACATTCATAATGGTGATCTGTTCAGCTGTCATTTAAAGCCAATAGGAAAAAAAAAACAAAAACAAAAAACCAAAAACCAACTAACAAACACATTTCAAAATATTTCTGGAAGCAGACACTGGAACCAAGACCTTTCTGCTCCCAGATGAAGGTGATAATCATTCCACTACAAGGCCATTTTCTTTCTCTCTCACCCCATTAATTTTGCACTCCTTACTACAGAGTTCGCAAGCTTCAAAGAGAATAGAAGATCCCCATGTAAAGTCTCACTGTTAAGAAATTATCTTGGGAGATGTGGATTTTTAACTCTCATCTTGAGAATAGCAGTGAACTTCAGTGGGTAGAGTAGATCATAGCACAATAGTTACTCTAAGAGACAGGCACTAACAGTATTATCATCCTTTACCATTTTTAATGAGGGTATAAATCCCATCTGACTTAGGGCGGGGGAAGGGGTGGGGGGGTGAGTACTAGTCCTTAGGACAGAATTTGGGGCTCTGACCCACAAATGGGCAGAGGTATTTTTCAATCCCAAAACAAGAATCTAAATCCTAGAGAGGTGTGGGGTTCAGGATACAGCCCTGCAACTGATACTTCCTTATTGTTTAGCTCTACACAATCTCTTCTTGTACAAGAGCTTTATGAAGCACTGCTCTGATATTCCTTATTGTTCCCTTCAGCTTTACCTTAGATACTTAGCTTTCACAGCGCCTAACTTGTAAACACTCAAATTTCCTTTGGATCCAGTTCTGAGTAGGGAATATCTGCCAGAATACCAACTTATACCAGGGCTCAGTCCATTTCTGCTTTATGCAACACATGTTAAAATACAGGACAAAGAACCGTCTTTGCTAAATGATAAACTCTGATTTTTATTTAAGGGAGTGTGTTGGGTTTGTGTAGCAGGGGAGGAACTACAGGGGTGGCTCCTGTGAGAAGCTGCTAGAAGCTTCCTCGGCTCCAAGACAGACCTGCCTCTGTCCAAGGCCGAACCAATCAGCAACGGTGGTAGCGCCTCTGTGATAGCATATTTAAGAAGGGGAAAAGACTGCTAAAGAAGAAGAGCTACAGTGAAGAGAGGAGTGGGATGTGAGAGAAACAACTATGCAGACACCAAGGTCAGTGAAGAAGGAGAGGGAGGAGGTGCGCCGGAGCAGAGATTCCCCTGCAGCCAGTGGTGATATGGCAGGCTGTCCCCCTGCAGCCCATGGAGGTTTAACAGTGGAGCAGAGATTCCCCTGCAGCCCATGGAGGACCCCATGCCAGAGCAGGTGGCTGGGCCCAGAGAAGGCCATGACTCTGTGGGAAAGCACATGCTGGAGCAGTTTGTGGAGGACTGCAGTGCGTGGAGAAACTTATGGAGGGCTGACCCCCGTGAGAGGGACCCCACGCTGGAGCAGGGGAAGAGCATGAAGAGTCCTCCCCCTGAGGAGGAAGGAGCGGCAGAGACAATGTGGGATGAACTGACTGCAACCCCCATTCCTGTCCCCCTGTGCTGCTGGGGGGGGAGGAGGTAGAGGAATCAGGAGCAAAGCTGAGCTCAGGAAGAAGGGAGGGGTGGGGGGAAGGTGTGTTTCTAAGATATGGTTCTATTTCTCATCATCCTACTCTGATTTGATTGGTAACAAATTAAATAGATTTATTTTTCCCCAAGTTGAGTCTGTTTTGCCTGTGACCATAATTGGTGAGTGATCCCTCCCTGTCCTTGTCTCGACTCATGAGCCTTTCGTAGTATTTTCTCCTCCCCATCCCACCGAGGGAGGAGGAGTGAGCGAGTGGCTGCGTGGTGCTTTGATGCTGGCTGGGCCTAAACCACGACAGGGAGTAATAAAGTTAGGGACAAACAAGATGGAAACTCGTTTTCCACTGTAAACTCGAGCAAATCTCTCCACACTCTACCAAAGACCTATAGAACTATACGGTAGAACCAGTTTAGGGTTGACATAGCACAATGTTAGTGCAGTAATGAAGAGTTGGGCTCACTTACATAGCCAGCTATGTTCTCCTGATTCTGGTATAAATGTCATCAGATTATAATTGATCACGATCTCAAAAAGGTACTGTAATGTGGGTGAGAACTGCCTTATGGGAGCAAAATCACGACTCCCCCCATCCTTCTCCTCAGTCTGTGCCGTTCTTAAAACGGCAATGGATGAAAGAAGGGAAGAAAAGGTGTAAAAGCTGATCCTGCAACCTTTATACAAGTTGCAAACTTCTCTAGCAGAAATTTCCATCTGGCCAACAGTCAGATTATACCTAATCTGTGCTAAAGACATCATGGAAAAGGATGTGCTCATCAATCTGAATTTTACTCAAGGTTTTTCCTACACAATTTTTTTTTTTTTTAATTCTTTTTTTTCCTCCAAACACACATTTCTTAAAGCAGATACTCTCTCTTACCCTGAGATGCCTTTCCATTTGAGCAGTATCTCTCAATTGCTTCTTTAACATTATGGCTACTTTTGAGAAGTTCATATAGCGCCTATAAAATAGAAGAAGTCTTTAGAAAGAGTCAAAGTTTGCAAATATCTAATCTAAACTTCTGAAACTAGCCTTTCAGTGAGCATATCTAATGTAAAAAAAAGGATTTAACTTTATACAGGATGAAAATTTTAAAATAACAACCAAGAGCAAAACCATCCAAAAGTTGAGGCAAGGTTTAATTAAGCAAACATAAAACATTATATGCAATCATTAGAAAAGCTGGATTTGTCAACAGCATGGCAATCAGAAACATCACAGATCACAACACTGCCAACATTCAAATACTCGTATTTTTAAGCACATGCTTAAAATTACAAATAAGATCCTGACCCCAATAACCTCTAATTTAAAAAAAAAAAAAAAAGAAATTGAATATTGTTGCCTTTATAATACAAGGCAGAGAAAGAGAACACATTAATTACAAAGCCATGTGTCACAAATGGAACAGGATATAAAACATACTTGTTCGTTGTCCCGTGTATGTAGTCCTTCAGGAATTCTGCCAATCATGTTTTCATTTCCTGTTCTTAAGGAGGTTTCAAAAAGGTATTCTTTAACTTTACTTTCTGAGATCACATCAGGTTTCCAAAGTAAATGGTCTTCATTTTCATAGGCTGTTAAAACAGAAATCCATTAATGCCAGGTGTGACATTTTTAAGGCTATAACATAAAAAGCTATTTCACAAAGACAAAGAACAGGAATACAGAAGTAATCAAGTCAAGGATCATCATGCCACTTTTAAATTGCAGCTCACTTTTTCCCCAAAAGCCTCAGTTAAGAGAGAGACTCTGCAGTGTGGTATGGCGAAGAGATTCAGGTTCCATGAGGATGAGATAAGGGACTGAACTCTTGAGACAGTCTTTACAGAGGAGCAGCTTGTTGACAGCTAGATGATTCAAGTCAAATTATGCATATGTATTCATCATCATCATATAAACAAACTAGCAAAACCACTCAGTTTTATTCAGCTGTTTTCAAAAAATAAGCTATAGTTTACAGTAAAAGAATGCAGGATATTACTTTAATATTTCAGATATTACATATCAAAAAAAAAAAAAAAAGACGGCATCTAACTGGTCATTTTCAACTAAGATTTGCCAAAACTTACTTAACAGAATGGAAATCTAGGTCTCAATGTGGTAACTTCTTTTTCCGTTCACTAACAACCGAATGCTGTTAACAACTTGTATGTTCCATATTTTACAAGCAATCAGGATGTATAGTCCTCCTTCATAGTATACTGAAATCATGTATGCACCTCCCAAGTAGCTTATTTGAGAGACAATATATTGGAAATATTCAAGAGTTGGCCTGAACCTTTGTCTGTGCACACATTTAAATTCTAGATTAAACTATAAATCCTTTACTCTGATCAATAGATGTGATTAACATTACACATAATGCTTCATGTACTCTCTTGGCAATACAAAATTAGAGTTATTAAATTCAAACATATACAAGCATAATGGCAGTTACAGTAGAAGAAATGAAGAAGATTCTCAAATCTCTCAAAACTGCAGGAAAGAATATTAAGCTAAGGTGAGGAATAAAATTACATGTCCTTTGAAAGTTCTGTTATGGCTTAAGAACATGGAAAGCTTTCAGATGTGTTATAAGTGTAAGGTTTATAGAAGAGCAGAACTGCCTTTAGCACAATTCCAGTAGCTGGGACTACATAGCAGAAATATAAGCCCCTGTTTGCCATCACAAGCTCTTCAGGGAGCACAGAAGAGGCTTTCACAGAATCCTCCACCCATACAGCCAGGTCCAACCTCTCCGAGCACTGCTGATGCTCAGCTTCAACCTCCATTATCAACCAAGACAACCCAGCACTTCTTGCTGGAGTCCATGTCTGATATTCTCAAGAGGAGCTCCTCAGGCTCTCCCATCTGGGAGCTACCGCTTTGCTCTTGGCCATGCCAGCGGACAATACTCTCACTGGTGTTCTCTAGCACCAGCTCGTTCCAGAGAAAGTTGTCAGATTAATACCTTCCTGATCATCCTCTGGTTATTGGCCCTTCTCTAGTTCTCGGCCAAGGAGAAGTCAAGATGTGTAAACAGTAAAAGGACTATCCAGATAAATCTGGTTCTTACTCCTCCATTTCTTACAACCGGTAAGCATCATGCTTGAATCTTAGAAAACAGGAAACTTCCCTAGGTCTCTTAAGCAACACAAGAGATGTTCACTTGCTAATGCTTCCAGCTACATCCATACTAAACATTCTTCTTCTCTATTGCAAAGGATCATTCTTCAAAAAGCAGTTGTTAATGGTGAAAAGACTTGATATACTTCACTAGAATGATATTCCCATGAAATGTTACAGTTCGAACACAAGTAACTTACAGAAGAAAAAACAGAATGCCCTTCATTTATTAACATATCCTCCAAACTGTTCCTTAGTTTCACAGCTGTTCCACCCATGAGCAAGTTTTTTCAATATTTGCTTTTTGAATTCCACAGCTATATGTGCTATAGTTTTCTCATAGTGAAGGTTTCTAAAGATACCAAATAAAACTCTATTTAATAAAGTTATTTTTTCTACTCTAGCACAATTGCAGTTTTTAACCTAAATTTACACAGAAATAACATCATACTTAAAACATATTTTTTAAAAGACAAGGTGTATCAGGACCAACATCTTCTACTCATGCTATGGAAATTTAAAATAGTTTATTGCTTTGTCTTTCATATCCATTTTGTAACCCACACTGTTGTGCTTGCCAAAAAACAAGCAAAGAAAAAATACTGTTTTGAAGATCTTCAATGTAAACTGTTACATGCTCATAGCCCAGTTATGATACTCTGATGAAAATACTTCCTTCTTGACCCACAGTTTGTTGCCTCCTAATATTACTAGATACTTCAGAATTAACACTGTAATCCACCCTCCTATGTCTTCTTGAGAATCTCCTCTCAAAGTTGTAGAATCACACTTCTGAGAGATAATTATGTGGTTGTGTTACTTCAGTTGACTAGGGGTTTTTTTGTTTGTTTGTGGTTTTGTTTGTTTTGTTTTTTTAAGGTCTCTGAGACTTTAACTAAGCCACTGAATTTATCTTATAAATTTAAATAACATTTTTCCATCAACTGCTATGTATAAACATAAGATAAAAAGTAAAACAGTCAGAAGAACTTACCCTTTTCATTATCACTGTATCTGCCAAGGTAAGGTGGAATTTCAGCCTGATACTGTGAACCAACCATTATTTCCTGAAGATGTAACAAAAATCACAAGATAAAGGTATTAGCTTAATATTTTGTGCATGGAAGCATTACAAATTCCATTAACATGGCATTTTGAAGAGAACTCCAGAATTAAGGTACTATTTTAGATATGTACTATAAATCTTAATGCATTTTTCTTAATAGTAAAGTTTTTCTTAACGATATAGTTATTACCTTTCTCAAATCTTCAGATGAATTACCATTGTCTGCCTCTACGTCTTCACCATCTGATTCCTTATCTCCATCACACGTAGTGTTTGCTTCAGACACAAAGAAGTCTGGTTTTAGCTAGGAAGAATTTTCAGTTCAAACACGGAACTATAAGATATCCTTTCTTTTGAAAGGAGCCCCTGCTTTTATTCTAGGAGACACTCATCATGAATCTGTTGATCTACATTTCTATCAAACTAGCATGAAGTCAGAAAGCACTGGTACTTGTACGTTGCAGAACTGAAACATTTATCATCACTGCAACTGAGACAATCTACTATATTTCTAACAGTCAAAAGGAAATGAGATCATTTTTCTTCATCAATTTTCTTCAATATAAGCTTATACCTTATAGAAAAGGTATGAGAAAAACAGAAAACTTTCAGGCCTATGACTTAGCCCCAGGTTAATCACAAAGAAAGTAAAGTTTAAGGCAAGTCTTTATTACCTACTAAAGCCTTTCATCAGAAGTTTTAATGGGCATTCAAAACATTCCTTTAAACAAGGCTGCCTCAGCATGGAGTGAAGATATAGTAGATATACACAAAATAGAATAAGCAAAAGACAGCAAAAGACTGCTTATTCCTCTTTAATATTTTTTTTCTTAGGAAGAAATACAGCAGAGCACTCGAAGTAATTCAAATACAGTACTCCACAGAATAACTCATATTTTAGAATCTGGAACGCTCCAGTACTGGGTTCTGAAGTAATTCTATTTTTTATTTTATCCCCAGCAGAATGGAATCTACAGTTCTGATAAGATTAAAGCTATTTTGTATTCTCAATTTTCAGTAACAACATGCTCATAAATAGGGTTGCAATTTTAGCTTCATCACAACTAAATAGAATCGTCAACATCAGAGACAATATCCAAGACTGTATGGACCGAGGCTCCTCTTCTGTAGTCATTACTACAATCACCAGTCTATCTCTTTTTGCTGTTAGAAGTAGCAGGCAAGAAGCTAACATGAATGCATGAAACAACAATATGCCTGGATAATAATATGCAATTATTTTTTCCAATTAATCCAAATTTAATAAAATAGCCTGTGTTAGACATATTGTCCTGGTTTCGGCTGGGACAGAGTTAATTTTCTTCTTAGTAGCTGGTATAGTGCTGTGTTTTGGATTTAGTGTGAGAATACGGTTTGAGTAGCCGCAGTGCTTGTTGCGGGAATTAGAGTAGCTGCAGTGCCTGTCGCCAGGGTTTGAGTAGCCGCAGTGCTTGTCGCTGGGGTTTGAGTAGCCACAGTAATTTACAAACTCCTCCAATGCTATTGTAATTAACCTGGTAAAGAAAAGGAAGATGTGGGAAGATGTCTCCCCAATAGGTTGGCTCCCCGAGGAGAAAAGGTAGAAAGTGCAGTTATTAATATTCTCTAGGAGATAGCAGCCGAAGTACGGAGATGTCTCCTCCCATAGATTGGCTCCCAGAGGAGAAAAGGTAAAAGGTACAATTATTAATAGTCTCCCATAGGCGGCTCCCGAAGTACAGAGGTGACAACAATGCCGAGTACAAACACCCGATTAGTTTCACGGCTTGCACTTCTATCATATCATAAGCCAGTGTTACAAACAACAACAACGTGATAACTCTAATCCAGTTCCTACAGGTGATAAACAGCACAACAGGGAGCATATACTGCAAGTAAGGTATTACATAATGCAACTTCAAGAACAACCACACCAACCTTGAGAGCAAAAGAGTCCACATTGTAACCAGTAACTATCAAACCAATACAATGAATACTTATAACAAGTTTCTTTTAACACACTCTGATCAGATCCGTCGTTATCTCAACCCTTCGTGCCCCACGTTGGGCGCCAAAAAGGCTGTCGTGGTTTAACCCCAGTCAGCAACTCAGCACCACGCAGCCACTTCCCCCTCCCCTCTCCCAGTGGGGTGGGGAGGAGGAAAAAAAAAAGTAGAACTCATGGGTTGAGATAAGAACAGTTTAATAACTAAAGTAAAATAAAATACACTACTAACTAAGAATAATAATGTAATAATTGTAATGAAAAGGAATATAACAAAAAGAGAGAGAAATAAAACCCAAGACAAGACAAGTGATGCACAATGCAATTGCTCACCACCCGCTGACTGATGCCAGAGCAGCGATCCGCCCCTCCCGGCCAACTCCCCCCTGTTTATATACTGGGCATGACGTTCCATGGTATGGAATATCCCTTTGGCTAGTTTGGGTCAGCTGTCCTGGCTATGCTCCCTCCCAGCTTCTTGCACACCTCCTTGCTGGCAGAGCATGAGAAACTGAAAAGTCCTTGGCTTAAGATAAGCTCTACTTAGCAACAACGAAACCATCAGAGTGTTATCAACATTATTCTCACACTAAATCCAAAACACAGCACTGTACCAGCTACTAAGAAGAGAGTTAACTCCATCCCAGCCGAAACCAGGACACATGTTTATCTTAAAATTGAATGTTATCTTAGAGAAATGGACAGGGATCAGAAAAAAAAAGATGAAACTGTCAACAGTACAGAAAACTGACATTTCCCTCCCTGAAATGGTGGATATTCGATTTTAAAATGCCCAACCAAAAGTTCTAATAGAGAAAAAGTAACATTCTGATAGAAAACCATGATAGCTGAAAGCAAAGATAACTGTTTCTTAATCCTGAGTAAGATGAGGGGCTAATAATTTTTTTCCATAAAGCTGCCACACTTTCAGTGTCATATTCATTAACAGTTCACAAGCAATGTTTAAGTGCCAGCAAGATTGGGGTTTGCTTAACTAAAAAAGGGCATTATAATTTTTAAGGTTTTTTTATCTCTCTCAATACAAATGTCTTACATTACACAGTCAGCAGCATGCAAAGGGCTACAATTGCTGATGACCGAGACAGCACATCCCCTTTATCATCCCCCTTCTCTAGAGGGAAGAAATCCCCCAGAAACAGCTCAAGATGCTTGTCAAATTAAAACTGCGATAAAAATCCTCCACATTGCCTATTGCAGTTCATTTGTTCACTGGTGTACTAGAGTTGGAGCAATGAGGAATATCTTGTCCAGGTTGGATAACTGAACCACTGGTTCTCGGATCTTTCCCATAATAGCTCCATGGGCAGTGAAATTTTGGTGGTCATGTGGTCATGGGTTCATAGGCCCCATCCCATATAAAACCACTTTGGCTCATGAAGTCCTATGGAAAACTGTTGAATGTGTGGAGGGAAATAATCACAAAGAAACCACGTCCCAGTTCACATCCACAGGCTGAATGGAGGAGTCACTGACTTAAAAGCAGCAGCAAAAATTTTAGTAGAGAAACACTAATTTAAAAGAATGGGTTACATATTCATGTCATTCACTAACGTATTGAAAAATCACAAAGAGTGTTCCTCAACACATTAACTATTAATTATGAAAAGTTACTGTATTTGTAGAAAAAATAATTGTACTTGTGCTTTGAGCACAGTACTAAATATAGGTCTTTTAGGTAATCAATAATACCAACCAAAGACAACATTCACATACAACATCCTGCAAAGCACTGTTTCTCAATTCCCGGTAAAGTCAGCACTACTCTGCAATTTTGATATTTTAAACTAGGAAGCTATATATAATGCTAAGACTTTTTGAGTACTACTATAAAAATAGGTTTCCTACATCTTAATGGCCGAGGAAAGAAGTCGGTAGCCTCATGTGAAGTAACTGATGGTGTCAAGTCATCAGCAGAGGACTGTGTTTCTTCATCATCACCCGACAAGAGGTCTTTAGCTATTTCCTCCTGTATCATTAAAATAAAAAAAAATAAAACCTCAGACTGACTATTAAGTATAGACTGGTGAGCATTTAGATTCAGCAAATTGTAAGTCCCATTAATTAAAATGAATTATTTTACCATAAGTAATTTCAGCAGACCGTCCTCTCTTAATTAAAAAGCTAGTTCACTCCTCCTAAATCTCAGAACAAATATAACCATTCATTTCAGAGTTGAACACAGGGGTTCATTTCCCCCTTGTCTTCTATTAAAATAAATGCACAAGTAGTAACCTCTGCAAGCATCAAATCTCAGATGTTCTTCCAACTGCTTCCAATGAAAGATGCCAGTGGAAATCTTTAGAATTCTGTCATTCTTTGCATCACAGATATACTAGAGCTTTAACAGGCTGTTACCCCTTAAACTCTGGGGGAAAAAAATAAATAAAACAGCCAGACACTTTTGTAGACTTTTGCTGAGAAGAGTTACAGATAATAGACAACCCATTATCTTCCCAAGTCACACAAAAAAATTGATGTTTCTGTAGGTTAAAAAAAGAAAAGAGGAAAAAAGAAAGAAAAAGCACACTTCCTCCACTAGCAGACATGTTTGAACCCCTCTGTATAGAGATTAGGGAGGGAAAGAACTATATTAGACAACAAGCTGACTACATTTCTGTAACCTCACCACAATCATGAATCCTAATGAGAATCAGACCTGCAGAGCCATCATTATATCCTACTTTCTGTGGAGTTTATCATTTCATCATACTTACAGAAAGTAAATAAAAAGACACATACTTACTACCTACAGATTTTATAATACAAACTACTAGCTGCATAAGCCTTATAGCCAAAAATCAGATTAAAGTCTCAGAATTCAGTTAGCCTGCGAATCACAAAAACTAAAGTTTCATGTTTTTATATTCAACAATGCAACACATATAGTCATTGCACATAAAACAATCTCTCTCTCGCCCCCCAAAGTTGAGACCTTTCCAAATTATATACATTTGAAAGGAACATTCCAAAGCATTCAGGAGTGCATTTTCGAGTTATCCACAAAGGTTTGATACATGACATGTATGTTGGAAGCCAGAATTATTATTTCTGGACATTGCATACATTAAAATAAAATACAGATCTTTTCAGAAAAATCCCACTTGTATTAAAAAAAGGAAATCTATTTAAAGTTCTCTGGATGTGTTTTAGAAGAACTGTTAACTTATTCATTTCTCATCTGTAGTAATATAGTGCCACTAAAGTTGCTATGCATGTGTAAGTGTGATAATTATAATTAGATTCAGATCCTCAATATCCTTGAAAAAGAATGAATTCAGAGTAGAATCACAGAATCATAGAATCATTTAGGTTGGAAAAGACCTTCAAGATCATTGAGTCCAACCGTAAACCTAACACTGCCAAGTCCACCACTAGTACAGTAACTCTTAATTGTATATTGAAATTGACAAAGATATGTCTTTTGTAACATCAAGAGATAGTGAAATATAATTTAAGGTCACCCAGATTTCTGCTTTCAAACCGTAATACAGGGGAAAATAGTTCTGACTTACTTTATCTAGAGTCATATCTGGAAGTTCATCTGCAAGTTCACTTGGAGAGCTATCTGCACTGGAACCGGCCATAACTGGAATCGTGGGTTCATAGCCATAGAATGCCAATAAATCTTCCAATGGCATGTTTCCTTCCTAATACAAGAAGATTTACAAACATTTCAACATATTGCCAAATACTTGTAAACAGTTCGGGCCTAAAAGGATAAGACATATTTTGAAAAACAAAAGTAAAAAACAAACAAAAAACTTAATTGAAAGCAGGAATCTTGATTAAAGATCTAAAAATATTTTCAGGCACAGGACTGAAATAATTCATAACCATGTCTCTTGGCATATAATGAAGTCCCATCAAGCTATTGAAGAAAACCATTTACTGGATGAAACTAAAGAGTAATTATTAAAAATTTGCTCCTTATCTGATTCATACTGTAGAACATGATTTGCCTATATTTCTTCAAGACAGAAGATAAACTAGAAAACACTAACAATCCCCCTACAAGAAAGAAAAGCAGAAAAACTTGAAGACTTTAGCCCTATATAGTTACAGCTGCAAGTGTGCAAAACACCACAAAAGTAAACCAATATAGCAACTTTTTATCCCTCCTTTCCATCTTCCACACAATATATTTTATAATGACTGTTGTGAAGGTGTCGTGGTTTAACCCCGGCTGGCAACTAAGCACCACACAGCCGCTCACTCACTCCTCCCCGGTGGGATGGAGGGGAGAATCGGAAGAGTAAAAGTGAGAAACTCATGGACTGAGATAAAGACAGTTTAATTATTAAAAAGAAATAATTAAAAAAAAAATTGTAAGGAAAAAGAGAAAAAAAAAAACCAAAACAAAGAGAGAGGAAAATAAAACCCAAGAAAGACAAGCGATGCAAATGAAAACAATTGCTCACCACCAACCAACTGATGCCCAGCCAGTCCTCGAGCAGCGGCCCCCCCGCCAACCTCCCCCCCAGCTTTATATGCTGAGCATGACATCATATGGTCTGGAATATCCCTTTGGTCAGTTGGGGTCAGCTGTCCCAGCTGTGTCCCCTCCCAACTTCTTGTGTACCCCCAGCCTACTCGCTGGCGGGGTGGTGTGAGAAGCAGAAAAGGCCTTGACTCTGTGTAAGCACTGCTCAGCAATAACTAAAACATCCCTGTATTATCAACACTGTTTTCATCACAAATCTAAAACATAGCCCCATACCAGCTACTATGAAGAAATTTAACTCTATCCCAGCCAAAACCAGCACATTCTCCACCCCTTATTCCATACCATTTACATCATGCTCAGGTCCCACCCTATTGCAATACATCCTCATTAATCACCCCTTCCCCCTGTAAAATGTCTGTAAAATGTCCATAAATATCCATAAAATGTTCATTGAGTTCATTTGGTCTATGACTTTGGGCTCCATCTGTTATGGTGGTCACTCAGGACAGGAGAGTTGCTGTGTTGTGTGGAGTTACTGGGCACCAAAGCCAGCTCAGGTCAGGTCACCGCTGCACTTGCACTGCTTCTTGTGAGATTCGTCCTTCATTGGTTCAGGTGGTTTCTGCTGTAGTCCTTCCTATAACACGCAACTCAAATCATGGGTTACAACAATTTAAAGGTATTTCCACTACATTCCCCACCTCTGGTCCCTTTGGACTAGGCCTTAAGTTTTAACATTGCAGTGAATTCCTCCTCTCGCCTCTAGCTTGGCTAGCAGCGAGAGGTTCCTGCTATAATACCTTTGACATATAGCACCCACAGCATTGGTGACATACAGCATCATGTAACGCTGCCATCATACAACTCAAATCATGGATTATTTTCACCCAGGATTAAATCACCTTGAGGTACACATTGGACTCCCCCATCCTTCCGCATTACCCACCAAGTGCACCCAGGTCCTTGAGCAAAAGCAATCCCATGAATAGATTTGCCCTTTCCTGAGGAAGGAATAACCCAGACTGTTTTTCCCAACCAGTTCCTTATATGCACTACAGGGATCTTAACTCCTTCCACAGTGCGCAGGGGTTTTGATTGGACAGGGCCAGGTCAACTGGCAGATCCTCTAGTGTTAACTAGCCAAGTGGCTTCTGCTAAATTTGTATCCCAATGTTTGAATGTCCCAGCACCCATTGCTCTCAGTGTAGCTTTTAACAGTCCATTGTATTGTTCAATTTTCCCAGAGGCTGGTATGTGAGCATCTACATGACGAACTTTTGCAATCAGGTTCTCCACCCAGGCAGCAATATCTTGCCACAATGGGGCAGCCCAGATGGGTTTACCTCTGCGTTGCCAGTTACTCTGCTTCCATTGCTGCAACCACCCCCACAGAGCATTTGCCACCATCCATGAGTCAGTATAGAGACAGAGCACTGGCCATTTCTCTCGTTCAGCAATGTCTAAAGCCAGCTGGATGGCTTTCACCTCTGCAAACTGACTCGATTCACCTTTTCCTTCTGCAGTTTCTGTGACTTGTCACATAGGACTCCACACAGCAGCTTTCCACCTTCGATGTTTTCCCACAATATGACAGGATCCATCAGTGAACAGGGCATATTGCTTTTCATTTTCTGGCAGTTTATTATACAGTGGGGCCTCTTCAGCACGAGCCACCTCCTCTGGTGACACTCCAAAGTTTCGGCCAGTTCATGATCACTTCCAGAATTCCTGGGTGGTCGGGGTTTCCCATTCGAGCCCATTGCGTTATCAGTGCAATCCACTTACTCCATGTAGCATCAGTTGCATGATGTGTAGAAGGGACCTTCCCTTTGAACATCCAGCCCAGCACTGGCAGTCGGGGTGCTAATAGGAGCTGTGTTTCAGTACCAACCACTTCTGAAGCAGCTCAAACTCCTTCATATGCTGCTAATATCTCCCTTTCAGTTGGAGTATAGCGGGCCTCAGATCCTCGATATCCCCAGATCCAAAACACTAGGGGTCGACCTCGGGTCTCCCCTGGTGCTTTCTGCCAGAGGCTCCAGGTGGGGCCATGGTCCCTGGCTGAGGTGTAAAGCACATTTTTAACATCTGGTCCTGCCCGGACTGGCCCAAGGGCTACTGCATGAACTATCTCCCGTTTAATCTGTTCAAAGGCTTGTTGTTGCTCAGGGCCCCATTTAAAATCGTTCTTCTTCCGGGTCACTTGATAGAGAGGGCTTACGATCACACTATAACCTGGAATATGCATCCTCCAAAAACCTACAACACCTAAGAAAGCTTGTGTTTCTTTTTTGTTAGTTGGTGGAGACATAGCTGTTATTTTGTTGATCACATCCATTGGGATGTGACAACGTCCATCTTGCCATTTTATTCCTAAAAACTGCATCTCCTGTGCAGGTCCTTTGACCTTACTTTGTTTTATGGCAAAACCGGCTTTCAGAAGGATTTGGATTATTTTCTCCCCTTTCTCAAAAACTTCTTCTGCTGTGTTGCCCCATACGATGATGTCATCAATATACTGCAGGTGTTCAGGAGCTTCACCTTGTTCCAGTGCAGTCTGGATCAGTCCATGACAAATGGTAGGGCTGTGTTTCCACCCCTGGGGCAGTCGATTCCAGGTGTACTGGACGCCCCTCCAAGTGAAAGCAAACTGTGGCCGGCACTCTGCTGCCAAAGGGATTGAGAAAAACGTATTAGCGATAACAATTGTTGCATACCACTTGGCTGCCTTTGACTCCAGTTCATATTGGAGTTCTAGCATGTCTGGTACGGCAGCACTCAGCAGCAGCATGACTTCATTCAGGCCTCAATAGTCCACTGTTAGCCTCCACTCTCCATTATTTTTTGCACTGGCCATATGGGACTATTAAAGGGTGAATGAGTCTTACTGATCACTCCTTGACTGTCCAGTCACTGGATCAGCTTATGGATGGGAACCAGGGAGTCTCGGTTGGTGCGATATTGTCGCCAGTGCACTGTCATGGTAGCAATTGGCACCTGCTGTTCTTTAACCCACAGCAACCCCACCACAGAAGGATCCTCTGAGAGACCAGGCAAGCTAGACAGCTGCTTAATCTTCTCCATACTCAAGGCAGCTATACCAAAAGCCCACCGGTACCCTTTTGGGTCCTTGAAGTACCCTCTCCTGAGGCAGTCTGTGCCAAGGATCCATGGAGCCTCCGGACCAGTCACAGTAGGATGCTTTTGCCGCTCATTCCCAGTTAGGCTTACCTCAGCCTCCAACACAGACAGTTCTTAGGATCCTCCCATCACTCCAGAAATACAGATGGATTCTGCCCCTTTGTAATCTGACAACAACAGTTAGCTGTTGGGATCCCCCTGTCACCCCAGAAATACAAATAGGTTCTATCCCTTTATAGCTTGATGGCACTAGGGTACACTGTGCACCAGTGTCCACTAGACCTTTATACTCCCGTGGGGCTGATGTGCCAGGCCATTGAACCCACACAGTCCAGTAAACCTGGTTGTCCCTTTCTTCCGCCTGGCCGAAAGCAGGGCCCCTCTATTCCTGGTTAGAGTCTTCATTACTCGATTTTTGTAACTGCAAACCAGAAGTCCCTTCATCAGGGTCAAAAGTATGATCAGCCCTTCTACTCTGCCCAAGAGACACTGGAGCAGTAATTTTCCTGGATGGATGCCTTTTGGCTGTTGTTTTTTCTTGCAGTTCCTGTACCCGAGCTTCTAGTCTCCAGGTAGGTTCACCATCCCACTTCCTCATGTCCTCCCACTGGTCACGCAGGAAGAACCACAGGGTTGCACATTGGTGTGTGCCACCGGTACCCTCTCCCTTGAACAGAAAAAGGCTGACTCTTAATAGCTGAGACCTTGGTTGGAGTGCATGAGGAAAACCTATCCTTCTCGGCTTGCTCAGACAATTTTTGGGTCAGTTTCTCCATAGCCGAGATGCAGGCCCATAGGGAAGAAGTGAGATTATCTTCGTATTCTCGGAGTTGTCTGGCCAATCCATCCATAGTTGGTGCCTCTGTGTCTGTCCAGCTCATTATCGCCAGGGTGTCGGCATATGACGTCGGTGCACTTCATACAAACTTTCACCACATGGACCATGTGCACTGGATTTCATCCAGGTCTTTGGATACCTGGTCTTCATCCAGGTTTTTGGATACCCGGTCTTCATCCAGGTTGTTATAGATCACCTCCACCATGGCTAATTCCCTCAGATACTGGATACCTCCCTCAATGGTGGTCCACTTGCTTTGGGAATTTGCAAGTTCTTCCTTGAAGGGATACCTGTCCTTCACACTCGACAGGAGTCGCCGCCAAAGACTGAGGACTCCTGCCCCTTTTCCAATCCCTTTGTCAATGGCCTTATCCTTAGCAAGGGATCCCAGCTGATGGGCTTCCTTACCCTCTAATTCCTGACTACTGGCCCCAATATCCCAGCATCAGAGTAACCAGCTGAGAATTAGCTCGCCTGGTTGATGGCTGAAATCTTTTCGCATATCTTGCGGCTCACTTAGGGATAGGGATCAGGTGGTTTTTGTCTCATTTATGATTTCAGTCCCTTCCTCCTCCTGTTCTTGTGACTGCTCTGCTGCAGAACAGGCTGCCTCTTCTGATTCTCTCTCCTGCTCCCTCTTAGGAGAAGCTTCTTCATCCCTTACTAAACGAGTTGACTTTCGCTTCCATTGTTTCTTTTTAGTTATAGGGGCAACTGATATAGTGTCTGGTTTAGCCACAGCGTCTGTTGGTATGTTTTCAGATCCAGAGACCCTCTCTTCTCCTTGAGGGTGCTGAATAGTATTGAGCAGTGTTTGGTAGGTACAGGCCAGGGCCCAGCACAGTGCGATAAGTTGTGCCTCTTTGGAATAGCCAGGGCATTTCCCCCCCCCCCCCCCCCCAACATTCTATCACTTCATCAGGATTCCGCACTTGTTTGGGAGTGAAGTTCCAGACCACTGGAGGTGAGAAGTTCTCTAGATACCTGCCCACATTCTCCCACACGCCTTGCCACCCATAACCACACTGCCGTGGTGCCTGGGTCATATTCCTAAATGGCTTGTCAACCTTAGAAAAAGCCAAAACGATATTCCTAAGAAATACCAATAGAAGTATTTTAACTACCCAAGGATGTTCAAGATACTGAAGAGTTGTAACGAGGGAGAAAACATCACAGAAGAAGGTGGTGAAGGTGCCATTCTGTATAGCCTCCACAAAAAACCACTCAGAGGAAGAAGTATAATTGTTAATTGTCTCCATGCGATGGTACCCGAAGTACAGTAATGGCTTCAGTACAGAGCCCAAATACCAGATTGAGCTCAAGGCCAGTGTTTTAATAATAAATCTCCCAGGCAAAACATCACTAAGCACTACAGAGCACAGCAAACTGCAAAAGCCAACACCAATCTTTAACATGTACAGCAAAAAAAGGAGCATGGCACAGATCAGATAAACTAATATCGAGAACAGATGAATCAATATCGTGACCAGCAACTGTTAACAGATATAAATCCCTTCTAATACGCTCTGATCAAATCTGTTATTATCTCAAACCCTTTGTGCCTCACGCTGGGCACCAAAAAGGACTGTCACGACTTAACCCTGGCTGGCAACTAAACACCACACAGCCACTCGCTCGCTCACTCCCCCCCCCGATGGGATGGGGGGGAGAATCGGAAGGGTGAAAGTGAAAAAGAAACTTGTGGGTTGAGATAAAAACAGTTTAATAATTAAAAAGAAATAATAATTTGTAAAAAATTGTAAGGAAGAGAAAAAAAGAGAGGAAAATAAAACCCAAGAAAGACAAGCGATGCAAATGAAAACAATTGCTCACCACCAACCGATGCCCAGCCAGTCCCCAAGCAGCAGGGCACCGTGAGGAGCAGAAGAGGCCTTGACTCTGTGTAAGCACTGCTCAGCAGTAACTAAAACATCAGTGTGTTATCAACACTGTTTCCAGCACAAATCCAAAACATAGCCCCATACAAGCTACTATGAAGAAATTTAACTCTATCCCAGCCAAAACCAGTGCAGAAGGTAATAGGAGAAAGACAGCTAATGATACAGAAGCAAAAATCAAGAGAAAGGCTTGGTTTATAACTTGTTTTTTCCAACAGCTTTCAATCAAATGATTTTACTAAATATCATCATACTTGCATCCTAACACAATTAATAAAACAACAAACCATGGAGATTTTTTTTTGTTACCTGATTCAAGTCAAAGAATTAGAAATATTTTCCAATATTTGTACCTTTAAAAGTTATATTACCTTTAAAAATTTCTTGTTGAACTCATACACTGATTAAATTACTTGTTTTCTTTAGTCAGCTAAGGTCTTAGTCCTGCAAAGACTTTTCACAATGGGTAAGTGTAAACTCATGTCCAAGTCTTTCCAGGATTGGGACATAAAGTAATAAAGTGTTTAAGATGAGCAGCTCTCAGTTCTTTTTCCTTCTATTATAGAAGCAATAAGATTATTTTGTGGAGTAACAACTCCATTTTAACTACCAGACTTGGCATGCTGCTTCGGTATTATAATTGCAAGTTCATAATCAGCAAAAATGTAATTGTAAAGGTAGTAGGACAAAAAAAAAAAAAAAAATCAGGAGTATAAACACTGTCAACTCTACATTTAGAAAATTTGTTTTTACATGGACTACAAAAACACAGCCTCATATTTAATGCTAAAAATTACACTTTCCTGGAACTCTGTTGACCAAAATCTGCAGTTATGCTGAGTAGTGTAAGTGTGTCACTGAATGGTAACGCAAGCAGCATCAGTTTGTGGATTCTCAGCATTCAGCAGGCATTTAAAATGGGTGATGCACTGACACAGATGAACAAGAGGTGTAAATAGGAAAAACATGTAATTAAAGAGTGTAAAAAGGAATAGGAAAAGCCAAGGAGCACGCTGGTCATTTTGTACACCCACCAAATGCCAAACTGATGAAACTGAGACATAGAACTACAATTTATGTAGCAAATGAATGTGATCCACCATGTCTAAAACAGGACTGTGTTTCCAGATTGGAAAAACAAAATCTGACCAACAGAACGAAACACAGTTAGCTGTCACTTAATAGTATGCAAAATGTACAATTTCAACTTATTTCCAACTTATAAAACTTCGAAGTGATAAGTGATAGTAGACGATAGGACTCTAAAACCTGCTTCAGTAATTTCTCTTCCAAAGTGAAAGGATTATTAAATGAAAAAGAAGAATCTGAACTTAACATAACACTAATATCTTTGAGAAGCTAAAGTTCAGCCTTTTTGTGAGGATGCACTGCTATATCCTAAACAAACCTGATTTTCTTTTCTTTTTTTAAACAAACTGCAAAGGCATTTTGCAGGAAACTGCATTATACAATACAAACTAAAGAACAGGTTGAGTGTTCTTTTCACTAAAAAAGGTACAACATACATGGACATTTAGGAGAAAGCAAGTCACTCCTACCTTTTCTAAATCTTCAATTTCAGAGACAAAATTTTTGTTTTCTTCCATCATTTCCTCCTCTTCTTCAAGAGTTCGCTCATCATCATAATCATGTACCAGCATTTCAGCAGAAGGGTCAAAGTCATGATCCTCAGACGATAGAGAGCCAACTATCAAAAAACCCTAATTTGAGTCTTTTGTTTTTTTCTATAGCAACATATGAAATTACATCACAGAAAAAAATAAGGTTGCATGAATTTTTACATACAGGGTCAGAACTCTCAATGGAATAACTGGAACAAATTCCTAACTACCTGACGAATTCAGCTATTTTAGCTGGCCTTCCCTTTTCATACTTGTAAGTAATAGGTGCAGTTTTCTCTCTTGCAGTATAGAGTACTTGGGAGAAGTATCTAAACTACTGAAACAAAGTTTCAGAAAGTACAATCCCAAATTAATATTTTACTGAATAAAAGATTGTTCAAAACATCCTTGAAATCATCATTAAGGTATAAAGTCCACATGTCACAAGATTTCAGATGCTGCAAGACACTGATTTATATACTCTGATTCTATTTATATGATTTATATGGTAACTAGCATAGTTTTTCATTGGTAAACAGCTAACTTAGGTTGCGAATCAGCTTCCTACTAACAGCAAAATAAGCAGTGAGACTTGCTTCAGATTAGTTTAGCCTCACAGATGAGATCTTTTATTAAAACTAATTTAATTCTTAGCACTTGATCTAAAAAGGAAGAACAAACATAGCAGAGTTTCAAGAAATATAGAGGAAAATATACCAGAAATAACAAAATGCTTCTAATGGATCACATTAATTAACAAGTCATTGTGACAGCTCTGTGGTCCAACAGACACTTTTTCATTACTCAAGAGGATACTCATAAGTCATCAAAAAAGTACTGTTATTATTTTAAGTGCATTTTGTCAACTGTTAGAAAGGTTATCATTAGATTCAACAAGTTTTAAAGATGCAAATATTCTGCACCGCAAAGTCAGTGTTCTACAATGAAAATTACTGAAATACAGGGTTGTTTTGTTCTTTAATGTTCACTTTCTTAAGGCTTTCAGGATGGAGAAAAGGAACAGATTAGGATATTTCTCTTTCACTTCTGGTTTCCCCTTCTAGTTCGTACATACTAGTGCTCTGTTGCAATTCTTGGCTTACAAGCAGCAAAGAAAAGGTTTATTAAGAATTATTTCCACATAAGAACTTCTTTAGAAGTTCTGAAGGAAATAGCTACAAATTTTCAATGCTTTTCTTCAAAAAAATAAAGCAGTATCTCTCTGCACTGCTTCTAGCCTTCAAGGAGACAGTCGTATATACTAACACTTCTGAGTCTTAAAGCATCTAATTAATTTTTCAGCAATTATGCTAAGCGTTCATTCCTTATATGCAGGTAATTAAAGTAAACTTTGTCCGTTTAGCTCGCTTAAGACAATACTGTGAAAGTTCATAACACCATACCATAGGGAAACATTCAGGCCAAAAATGCTTTTTATTCACATGCTATTCATATTATGGTCTCATAGAACTCTCAGTATAGTTGATAATACTACTCCAATTACGACATTACATGTTGAATTTTTCTACTGTTGGCCATCACATCCTGATCCTATGGCTTTTAAAGAACTGTCAACTGCCTTAATATAATATATATATTTGTGTATACGTATGCTCAAGATTACTGCTTCTAATTGCTGTTCTAATTCATTTTATGTTTAACTCAAGTGGAAGTTCTATTCCACTCACACACTTTAGATAAAAAAAGTCCCATTTCTTTAGTAGCTCTGAACACTCTATCTCATTTAAAATATTTAAAACCATATTCAAATAGTGAGCTCAAATTTAATGAGTAGTTAAAAAAGATTAAAAACAGCCAATGCTGAAAGCAGTTACACAGAAGCAAATGCATTCCCCAAATACTTCTTTGTGAGTAGCCCTGCTGATGTTAAATATGCTTGCTCGTGTAAAGTATTCCAAAGAACTTTAACAGCAGTTAAAGCCTTAACAATTACATATCGTTATGATTTTAAACGTTTTCTGATATTATCAAGAAGTCAAAAATTTACACAAGCCTGCAGTTATCAGCAACAAGAGAAGCAGTCTCTCTCCAGGCTACATGGCTTTACTGAGATGCTGACTTAAAAGTGTTACAAAACTTTGTTTTCATTTTGGGTTCCAAGCAGCCAATTACTAACTGCGACCAGAGCGCACATCTCCTTCTCTTAAAAATCAGGCAGGAGGTTAGTTACGTGAACATGAAGCGTTAGGAAAGCTACGAGGCAACAGGGAGTAACTTTGGGAAGGAGCAGGAAGGAGAGCGCGGCGTGCGGGTAGCAGGCTAGGTGCCGAGGCAGGAGGTGGGCGAGGACGAACCTGGGCTCGAACTCCCAAAGGAAGCCTGGGGGGAGAGGAGAGAGCGAGATGAGACGCGGGCTCCCTCCAGCCCAGCAGCAGGTAGGGGGTCTCCATTTCACGTCCCCTCCACCCCCGGAGCTGCCCCCTTTCCCCGCCGCCCCGCGCTCCCCGCCGGCCTCGCCCCCGGCCCTACTCGCCCCTCCATCCCGTTCACCCTCTCCCATTCCTCCTTCCCTCGCTCGCTCCCCGCCTGCCGCTCTCCTTTCCTCCTCCCCTGGCAGAAGCCCCCCAGGAGCCGCGCCTGTCCCGGCGCTCCCACTCCCTCCGGCCCTGGCGGGACATGACAGGGGCAGGCAGCGGGAGCTGGACCAGCCGCCTCTTCCCCGCTCCCAGCCCAGGGCTCGCTCCTTCTCCCTCCCGCCGGGCATTTCTCCATCGCCCGCACTGCGGCGGCGGCGTCGCCGCCAGCCCGTCCCGCGCCCCCCCGGGGCCCGGTGCGGCGGCCGCGCCCCCCTCCGCGCCCGGCCGCAGCTTATCGGCCGCCCGGGGGCTGCGAACCTGGCACCCGCGCTGCGCGGCACCCGCGCTGCGCGGCCTAGTCGCGCAGGCTCCTACTGCCCCGGCGCTGCCGGCCACCTCGCCGGCCGCTCCGCGCCGCCGAGCCACCCCAGAAGCGCCTTACGGGGATAGCGAGGCGGGCGCGGGGGGCCTGCCGGCGGCGGGGCCCCACGGGGAGCCAGCCGAACCCCAACGCCCCAGCCCGCTTTCCCCGCTCACCTCCGCCATATTGGGACGATCGGGCTGAGCAACAGCGCTGCGCCGAGTGCCCGGATGGGGCCGCTAAGCCAATGGCAGCCGCCGAGCTCCAGCCGGAGCCGGCCAGGAAGGGAGGGAGCTAGAGGGGCCAGCGGGACCGGGCTGGGGCGGCGGAGGCGGAGGCGGCGGCAGTGGCAGTGTCGGGACCCCGCCTCCAGCGGCGCCGCGGCCTCCCGCTCCGGCTGGCGAGAGTGCTCTGCCCGCCCCGGCCCTGCCCCGCCCGGAGAGGGCGCTCGGCGCCCGCCGCGGAGCCCAGGCCTGAGGGGCGCGGTCCCGGCCGCCGCCCTCTCCCCGCCTCGCCGCCCGCCCGGGGAAGCCTCGGCCAGCAGAGGCTGCCCGTCCCGGGGTGAGGCGAGCGGGAGTCGCTGGGGCCCTCGCTGTGCTGCCTCAGGGGCCCTGAGGCCGGCTGGAGCCCAGGTAACTCAGACACCCTCTGGTTTCAGCGCCACGCCTGTCTGGATCAGCTTGTCTGTGACTGCCGCGACTTGCAGTCCTGTTCCGGGGTCGGGAATACTGTGCGGAAATGTTACCCCACGGCCGAGTGGTACCTGGTTGTGTGACCTGCTCTTCACTCCACATTGAACCCCTTCCTAGGTGCTGGTGTGGAGGAGGGCTAGCAGTTATGCTAACACCTTACATCCTAAGTGTCTGAAGCAGGAAACAAAATGTCAAAGCCTTCAAACCTTGCTGTTGTTGATTGCCTGCTGTGGGTTAAACAGAGAAAGTGAAATTTACTTTGCAGTGGATATTGTATCTAAAAGTTGAGGCGTTTTATGTACAAAGTAATATCTGTTCCATTTTTTTAGTGGTATTTTTTGTCCCAGTACACAGGAAGTGGGAATCTGGCCGTTTTCAGCTTGATCCCAGGCTATAAAGACTCATGCTTTTAACTTTGGAA
This sequence comes from Gymnogyps californianus, assembly GCF_018139145.2. Taxonomy (NCBI): domain Eukaryota; kingdom Metazoa; phylum Chordata; class Aves; order Accipitriformes; family Cathartidae; genus Gymnogyps; species Gymnogyps californianus. Next base: position 76,201 of record NW_026113982.1, on the reverse strand, counting down.
TTACGTGTTTCTGCTTCTGGCCAAAATAGCATCTGCCATACTTGCTATATCGAATATTGATCTGCTGGAGGGGTGATGTGCGTCACAGTGACACACAGTTGCAATAGTGCCCCAGACTGTGTCCCATCCAGAGAATTCAGGAGGCTAAAGGCAGTATCCTGAAGTGAACAGTTTCTTTGGATGCGTCCTAAATTGGGTTTACAGACAGTGCAGAGATCCCAAGCTAGGTACTTAAGTAATGGAGCTCTATACTGTTTAATTTATTCTGCTGTTGCTCTGAGAAACAGAGTAAATTAACTTGTGTCACGTGCTGCACTGCTGAGTCTAATCTACTTCCAGTATATAAACTGTTCGCGTACCTCCAAACTACACAGCAGCCTAAGATGTAGACATACCTGCTCTTGATGTACCTAGGGGTAAGATGTTCACAACATAAAAATCCCAAGACTTTGCAGAAACATTTTTTAGGAAAGTTGTCACAGTCACAAGCAGCTCCAGCAGTACCTCATCCTCTGATCCCTGATCCGTCTTTGCTTTTTTCCGAAGTTGTATACACAGATTAGGGAGTTATCAGGTTAAAATGATCAGCGACAGACAGGCTATGTCAGAGCACACTGCATGTACTCAAAAATTAAGGAGGATTTAATACTTTCCACCTTTGACTGATCTGGAATGCCATTATAACCCACTAATGCTCCTTAGCATTTTTCAGTTTTGTTCCCTCCAGATAGAGCAAACCCAGTTCCTATCTCAGTTCCCTTGAAGCCTCAGCTCTGGTAAGGCAAAATAGCTTCCCATGAACACAGAATGTGTAACACATACACAGACCTGTTCATCTAATCAATATAATAGCACAGAAAGTGCAGCAGGAAGAATCTACAATTCAGGGAAGTACATATTTGCTACTATACACATTTTCTCAATAGGAATTCTCCCCGATTTGGATGCAATTAGCTATTTCCTAACTTATGAAGTAGTTTACTTCACAGTCTTTCAACTGTTTAATGTGATTAAGTTTTTCAGTTGTGTGCAATTTTACAGAGAAATCTTCTGCTGTTAATTTGCCACTTAAAAACTTTTATCAGATTTAGATCAAAGGGAAAGTTTTTAATTATAATTCAGACCACTTTGATAAAATAATATGAACTCATAGCTCTACCACAGCAGGTCATTAGGTGTGTTCCAGAGCTGTTGTATAAGTTGCAGCAAGGATTCTGGAAAAACTACAGTGTTCAGAGTTGTAGTGGACAGGGGGCTGTAAGACAGGAAAAAAAAAAAGTAAAACTTACCTGGTTCTAAAGCGTATCAGTGATAAAACCGAGCATTTTCTTTTCTTGTCTTTTCCTGAGATTCAGTTTTGCACTTGGAAATTGCAGCTATACAGAAAAACTTACAAATATTTGCAGACTCCAATACCTACAAAAAAAAGGTTGGTGAAAAACTGGATCCTGAAGATTTGAAAAGGACTGCTATGATCTTCTATCTGAGTTGGGGCTGGATTTTGATAGCAATATCTATAGTGCAATTATGTTCTATGCTGTTACAACACGTTTTACCTCCCAGTGGTTTTCACTGAGTACAGATCAAGATAAAGAGTGAGGACAGTGAAGTTACTGCGTGTCCTGGTTTCGGCTGGGACAGAGTTAACTTTCTTTTTAGTAGCTGGTACAGTGCTGTGTTTTGGGTTTAGTGTGAGAATGATATTGATAACACTCCGATGTTTTAGTTGTTGCTAAGTAGCGCTTATCTTAAGCCAAGGACTTTTCGGTTTCCCATGCTCTGCCAGCAAGCAGGTGTGCAAGAAGCTGGGAGGGAGCATAGCCAGGGCAGCTGACCTGAACTAGCCAAAGGGGTATTCCATACCATGGAACGTCATGCCCAGTATATAAACAGGGGGGAGTTGGCCGGGCGGCGCGGATCGCGGCTCGGGAACTAACTGGGCATTGGTCAGCGGGTGGTGAGCAATTGCATTGTGCATCACTGGTGGGGTTTTTTTTTGTTTGTTTTTTTCCCTTCCTCCCCCTCCTTTTTTGTTATATTCCTTTTCATTACTATTATTATTATTATATTTCATTATTACTATTGTTAGTATTATATTTTACTTTAGTTATTAAACTGTTCTTATCTCAACCCACGAGTTTTACTTTTTTTCCCCTCTTTCCTCCTCCTCACCCCACTGGGAGGGGGAAGGGGGAAGCGGCTGCATGGTGCTTAGTTGCTGACTGGGGTTAAACCACGACAGCCTTTTGGCGCCCAACGTGGGGCATAAAGGGTTGAGATAACAACAGATCTGACCAGAGCGTGTTAAAACGAATTTGTTATTTGTTGTATTGTATTAGTTTAGTGGTCGCCGGTCACAATGTTGGGTTATTGGCTCTTAGAGTTGTGGCATTCGTTCTTAGAGGTGTGTTATGTATCACCTCACTTGCCGTATATAGTCCCTGTGCTGCTGCTTATCACCCATAAGGTGAGGTGGATTAAGGTTTTCGCTTTGCTTTACTATGTAACACTGGTTTATGGTACAATAAAATTATCAGTTGTGGGACTAATCCGGTATTTGTACTCAGCATTGCCGTTATCTCCGTACTTCGGGAGCTATCTAGCGGAAACTGTTAATAATTACACCCTTTACCTTTTCTCCTTGGAGAGCCAATCTATGGGGGAGACACCTTCCTTCACCTTCCCCTCCTCCTCCTCCAGGCTAATTACAATAGTGTTTGAGAATTTGGAAAGTTTTGAATATCCTTGGAATGTTGAAACTAACATGGTTCTATTGCTAGGAACTAGCATGTTCCTGAATGTGGTTCAGGTCTTGTTCAGGGTTAAACAACTATTTAAGAGGACCACCCAGAGATCTGCCCCAAGGCTGGAGAGTTATGAGTGGCAGGGTGTGTGGGGTAGCATGGGCAAATGCCTAGGATGGTGGGCACCTCCAGTGTTTTGCAACTTCACCCTTGAACAAGTGCAGAATCCTGAAAAACTAGTAGAACATTTGGAAAAAGTATGCTGTCACCCCGAAAATTCCAGGGAGACACAAATCACTGCAATGTGCTGGGGCCTGGCTCATGCCTACCAAGCTCTGTTTAACATTATTCAAGGGGAAGCAAAGGTCTCTGGATCTGACAACAAGATGACAGCCACTGCAGCCCCTCCAGCCCCGGCGACAGGCACTGCAGCAACTCTGACCCCAGCAACAGGCACTGCAGCCACTTCGACCCCCGTGACAGACACTGCAGCCACTTCGACCCCCGTGACAGACACTGCAGCCCCTCCGGCCCCGGCAACGGGTACTACGGTTACTGTAACGCCTGTGACGGGCACTGCAGCTGAACCAGAGAACCAACCCATGCCGGTATCAGTTGCCCCTGTACAGAAGAAGAAATACTCAAAAAAGACAGCTCGCTTAGCAAAAGATGAAGGTGAACCAGGGTCGTCACGAGAACAGGAGGAAGAGGCAGAACCAGAGGTAATCACCCAATCCCTATCCCTGAGTGAGCTGCGAGATATGCGAAAAGACTTCAGCCATCATCCAGGCGAGCACATCATCACCTGGTTGCTCCAATGCTGGGATAACGGGGCCAGTAGCTTGGAATTAGAGGGTAAGGAGGCCAAGCAACTGGGATCTCTTTCGAGGGAAGGGGGTATTGACAAGGCAATTGGAAAAAAAAGACAAGCCCTCAGCCTCTGGAGGCGACTTCTATCAGGCGTGAGGGAAAGGTATCCCTTCAAGGAAGATGTTGTATGTCACCCAGGCAAGTGGACCACCATGGAAAGAGGTATCCAGTACCTGAGGGAATTAGCTGTGCGGGAGATGGTTTATTATGACCCAGATGATGGGCAGTTACCCACAGATCCAGATGAAGTCCAATGTGCACGACCCATGTGGCGGAAGTTTGTACGAAGTGCACCGTCATCATATGCCAATGCATTGGCAGTAATGGACTGGAAAGACGAGGAGGGACCAACAGTAGATGAATTGGCTCGCAGACTTCGGCAATACGAAGAAAGTCTCACTTCCTTCCTCGTCTCGGCTGTGGAGAAACTGCCAGACATACTAGCCAAGAAAGTGTCCCGAGAGTTCCAGCGATTTGAGGATAAGTTCTGCCTCCCACCTGCACGGACCAATATCTCAGCTATTAGGAATAAGCGTCCCTCTGCTCAAGAGAGAGGAGATAGAAGGTACACCTCACGGGGTATCCTGTGGTCTTACCTGCGTGAGCACGGAGAGGATATGATGAAGTGGGATAGAAAACCTACCTCAGTGCTAGATGCACGGGTACGTGAATTGCAAGGAAAAAAAATCACAAATGAGGGTTCTTCCAGGAAAATTGTTGCTTCAGGCTCCAGTGAGCACTGTGAGCGGTGTGGCAGACAGAGTGGAAGGGCTGATCTTACTCCTGATCCTATGAGAAGAAATTCTAATCCATTTTTACAAAGAGTGAGTGGAGAATCCTATGACCAGGACTAGAGGGGCCCTGCCTCCAGCCAGGTGGAGGAGAGGGACAACCGGGATTACTGGACTGTGTGGATTCGATGGCCTGGCACATCAGATCCACAGGAGTATAAAGCCCTAGTAGACACCGGTGCACAGTGTACTCTAATGCCATCAAGTTATAAAGGGGCAGAACCTATTTGTATTTCTGGGGTGACAGGGGGATCTCAACAGCTAACTGTATTGGAGGCTGAAATAAGCCTAACTGGGAATGAGTGGCAAAAACACCCCATTGTGACTGGCCCAGAGGCCCCATGCATCCTTGGCATAGATTATCTCAGGAGAGGGTATTTCAAGGACCCAAAGGGGTATTGGTGGGCTTTTGGTATAGCTGCCTTGGAGACAGAGGGAATTGAACAGTTGTCCACCTTGCCCGGTCTCTCTGAGGACCCTTCTGTTGTGGGGCTGCTGAGGGTCGAAGAACAACAGGTGCCAATCGCTACCACAAGGGTGCACCAGCAGCAATATCGCACCAACCGAGACTCCCTGATTCCCATCCATACGCTGATTCGTCGACTGGAGAGCCAAGGAGTGATCAGCAGGACTCGCTCACCCTTTAACAGCCCCATATGGCCAGTGCGAAAATCTAATGGAGAGTGGAGACTAACAGTAGACTATCGTGGCCTGAATGAAGTCACACCACCGCTGAGTGCTGCTGTGCCAGACATGCTAGAACTTCAACATGAAATGGAGTCAAAAGCAGCCAAGTGGTACGCCACAAGTGATATCGCTAATGCATTTTTCTCAATCCCTTTGGCAGCAGAGTGCCGGCCACAGTTTGCTTTCACTTGGAGGGGCGTCCAGTACACCTGGAATCGACTGCCCCAGGGGTGGAAACACAGCCCCACCATTTGCCATGGACTAATCCAGAATGCACTGGAACAGGGTGGAGCTCCAGAACACCTGCAATACATGGATGACATCATCATATGGGGCAACACAGCAGAAGAAGTTTTTGAGAAAGGGGAGAAAATAATCCAAATCCTTCTGAAAGCCGGTTTTGCCATAAAACAGAGTAAGGTGAAGGGACCCGCACAGGAGATTCAATTTTTAGGAATAAAATGGCAAGATGGACATCGTCACATCCCAATGGATGTGATCAACAAAATAGCAGCTATGTCTCCACCAACTAGTAAACAGGAAACGCAAGCTTTCTTAGGTGTTGTAGGTTTTTGGAGAATGCATATTCCAAATTATAGTCTGATTGTAAGCCCTCTCTATCAAGTGACCCAGAAGAAGAACGATTTTAAATGGGGCCCTGAGCAACAACAAGCCTTTGAACAGATTAAACGGGAGATAGTTCATGCAGTAGCCCTTGGGCCAGTCCGGGCAGGACCAGATGTTAAAAATGTGCTCTACACCGCAGCCGGGGAGAATGGCCCTACCTGGAGTCTCTGGCAGAAAGCACCTGGGGAGACCCGAGGTCGACCCCTAGGGTTTTGGAGTCGGGGATATCGAGGATCTGAGGCCCGCTATACTCCAACTGAAAGGGAGATATTAGCAGCATATGAAGGAGTTCGAGCTGCTTCAGAAGTGGTTGGTACTGAAACACAGCTCCTGTTGGCACCCTGACTGCCAGTGCTGGGCTGGATGTTCAAAGGGAAGGTCCCTTCTACACATCATGCAACTGATGCTACATGGAGTAAGTGGATTGCACTGATCACACAACGAAGTCGAATAGGAAATCCCAGTCGCCCAGGAATTCTGGAAGTGATCACAGACTGGCCAGAAGGCAAAGATGTTGGAATATCACCAGAGGAGGAGGTAACGTGTGCTGAAGAGGCCCCAATGTATAATAAACTGCCAGAAAGTGAGAGGCAATATGCCCTGTTCACTGATGGGTCCTGTCGCATTGTAGGAAAGCATCGGAGGTGGAAGGCGGCTGTATGGAGTCCTATGTGACAAGTTGCAGAAACTGCAGAAGGAGAAGGTGAATCGAGTCAGTTTGCAGAGGTGAAAGCCATCCAGCTGGCTTTAGACATTGCTGAATGAGAGAAGTGGCCAATACTTTATCTCTATACTGACTCATGGATGGTGGCAAATGCTCTGTGGGGGTGGTTGCAGCAATGGAAGCGGAGTAACTGGCAATGCAGAGGTAAACCCATCTGGGCTGCTGCATTGTGGCAAGATATTGCTGCCTGGCTAGAGAACCTGGTTGTGCAAGTACGTCATGTAGATGCCCACGTACCTAAGAGTCAGGCCACTGAAGAACATCAAAACAATCAACAGGTAGACAAGGCTGCTAAGATTGAAGTGGCTCAGGTGGATCTGGATTGGCAGCATAAGGGTGAATTATTTATGGCTCGGTGGGCCCACGACACCTCAGGCCATCAGGGAAGAGATGCAACATATAGATGGGCTTGTGATCGAGGGGTGGACCTGACCATGGACACTATCACACAGGTTATCCATGAATGTGAAACATGCGCTGCAATTAAGCAAGCCGAGCAGTTAAAGCCTCTCTGGTATGGAGGACGATGGCTGAAATATAAATATGGAGAGGCCTGGCAGATTGACTACATCACACTCCCACAAACCCGCCAAGGCAAGCGCCATGTGCTTCCAATGGTGGAAGCAACCACCGGCTGGCTGGAAACATATCCCATGCCCCATGCCACCGCCCGGAACACTATCCTGGGCCTTGAGAAGCAAATCTTATGGCGACACAGTACCCCAGAAAGAATTGAGTCAGACAACGGGACTCATTTCCGGAACAATCTTATAGACACCTGGGCCAAAGAGCACGGCATTGAGTGGGTGTATCACATCCCCTATCATGCACCAGCCTCCGGGAAAATCGAGCGATACAATGGATTGTTAAAGACTACATTGAGAGCAATGGGTGGTGGGACTTTCAAACATTGGGATACACATCTAGCAAAGGCCACCTGGTTAGTCAACACTAGAGGATCTGCCAATCGAGCTGGCCCTGCCCAATCAGAACTTTTACCTACTGTAGAAGGGGATAAAGTCCCTGTAGTGCACATAAAAAATATGCTAGGAAAAACAGTCTGGGTTACTCCCGCCTCAGGCAAAGGCAAACCCATTCGTGGGATTGCTTTTGCTCAAGGGCCTGGGTGCACTTGGTGGGTGATGTGGAAGGACGGGGAAGTCCAATGTGTGCCTCAAGGGGATTCTGCAGATGTGGAAACTAAGGCACAGAAAAGTTAAAAAACTCAGCCAAAGTCTAAGGCAGGATTTCTGGCAGAAGTGAAAATCAAAACAAGACAATGCTGATTTGAAGCTATTGCATCACCTTTGTAGACTGAAGTTTGTATTTCAGGGATTTCAAGTTCTGAGTTATTTTCCACTTATTTACAAATACCAGGAGTTTCTAATAGCAACATGCAAAAATGCCGCTATATAAGAGTATAAGTATCACGTTGGGCGGGTGTCCAGTAGGAAGGAACCATATCTCTAAATTCCCAATTCTGAACGAATAAAAGAGGGCCTCTGAAATTTGTTCAGAGGGATCTGGAAAAAAGCATAACATTGCTCCAGGAAGACAAGTCTGAGAAAATATTTCATTTGCACTTGACCCTATTCACAGCCTTTCATACCATTAATTTCTTTGTATTTTTTTTTTCGGCAAAGTTTCAGATGACAGAACCATGCAACAGATAGGAGAAACCTCTGCTGCCCATTTTTGTCCATGAAGGGAAAAATAGAGAAAGAGGAGCAGCTGAGAAAGAGGTAGATTTCACTCTCTAACTTTTTGCATTTAACCTTCTTAGAATACTAGAGCTTTGCTGGGGCGTTTCAGCCTGGTTTAAACATGGATGGAACTTTCTGCTAATCAGAAAGCTGTTTTTAGTCTTTCTTGAAAATTCTTGTAGGTGAATCTTATTTTGGTCATATGTGATATAATTTTTTCTCTCTAAGGCTGATTGGTAATAAAGGTAAGGAACTGCAAAAGCTGAGCCTACTGTATCAACCTTGACAGTAGTTCTTTTTGGAGATCATGTCACAAAACTCAGATGATCTTTGAACTGTGAGTTATATCCCATAGTGTTTAGTATATATGACAATATCTAGGCTTCTAGTGGTTCTAGCAAACAGATCTAAAAAGTGGTATAGGTTTGTGTCTTTTTTTTGGGGGGAGGGGGGAAGGGAGAGATTATTAATTAGATCAGTTAATATAGCTGGGAAGACACCGACAGACTTTTCTACATGCAATTCCTTCATCAGGTCTGTCTGTGTAGAGAAACAACACATATGTTGGGCCAGTTTTCTAAAGTAAGCCTCTGTAGTAACTACACATACTTTTAAGAAAGATGGTAGTTTGTACATTGTGGGCAAAACTTGCAGAAATTCCTTCCAAAATTGGGTTTGTTCACTTTACTTGGATGTGAAAAGTTTCTAAATGAATCTAGTCGTTAAAAAATGGGGGAAATAAAATGTCAAGTTGGTGCCAATACAGATTTTTTAAAGAAAAAGGGATAACACAAATAGAATTGGCTGTGAAATTAACCTGCATTAAAATATGAGATCTGCTCATATTTAAGTATGTGCAAGATCCTATCATCGTGCTGGTCATCTGGTCTCCTTATTTCAAAATTAACATGCTCTAAGTTCACAAGTTAGCTAGGTGCATTTTAGGGAAAATACAGGAATTTAATTTTATAGAGAAAAGGGTAGGGTAAAGATAAGTAGCTTATGAAAAAATAGTAATTTAGTATTGTATGTTCAGTTCATAATTCCTTCAACTTGTTCCTTTTCATCTAAATTGTTCCTTGTGATTAACAGTTATTATTTTGAGCTCTTTGTGAAATTTAGAACAGTGGGTATTCACTTGCTGTTATTTCACTTTCCTGGATGGAACAGGGCAGAAGTTGAGTATATTTAGGATTTACTTGCTTATTATTTTAGAGAAGATGTATAGCATGACTTTATCCTTCAACAGAATAAATGTCATGTAGACAGCATTCATTTGGGACATATTTGAAGAACAGTTGCACACTTTTAACATCAATTCATTAGCTGGATAACTTACATGAAAGGAATACTGCTTAATGGAGATACACCATTAAAAATAGTTTCATATAACCCTTGGTTTAATACCACCTGATGTTTCTGAAACACCTTCTTAGAGACGGATGCTTTTACTGTTAAAGGGGAAAAAGCTACTATTCAGGCTATTTTCAGTTACAACATGGGTGAAAAACTTGAAATGGAGAAGCTGTTCTTTTAAAAGCTTGATTCTTAATAGTCTTTTTACCTTCCAATTAGTATAACAAAAGAATGGCCTCTGAGTTCTTATCCTGGATTTTCACTAGTGTCACCAAGATATTGATTCTTTCAGATAAAAACAGTCATTATCTTGAGATAAAATGATCAATTAATTTCAATAATATAGGTCAAATTTATACTTATGTATAATTCAAAATTAATACCTAGGTATTGCTTCAAAATATGAACTATTACCTACAGCTTTATTGAAGTTTTTGCCTAGAATGCTGCTCCCATCAAAGTCAGTGGTAATTTTAATATTACAGTTCTTCAGAAAAGAATGAGTCAACAAGCACTTGTGTTTTAATTTTCAGAGCTGTTTAGCACTTGTCAGTTGTATTAAAGTACACTGGACGCTGAGATGCTCAGAACTCTTGAAAAATCAAATAATTAGTGGTTATACATCCTATGATGCAAATTATAATGGTCATTTCTTTAATACAGTCAAATCCCATTGTCTTATTTGTGTAGGTAGACACACTGAAATCCTGAAGCAATTGAAAAAGTCATCTTACCTTCCTTTCCTGGAAGGGATAATAGATATAAATAGACAAGCACAGATACTTTATACTAGAGTTCATCGTATTACTGAAAATGATAACGACTAGATGTTGCTATGTACTTTTGTATAATGCTTACATTCTTTTAATTTTGTTACTTAAAATGTTTCATATTGTGAACATGCAGCTGAAAGATATTTAAAACTTTGCAACAAGGACTGTTTATTTGAACTGAGGAATTCTCACTGTGTTTGGTATCTGATTGTACAAATACTCTGTTGAGAAGAACATACATTAGAATTGGGTTTTTATTATTAATATTAGGTAGCCATTTTCTTTCTAGTTTTTAAATATTGGGCTCACTGCATCTGAAGCTTTCTGGATCAAATCTGTATTAATCAGATTTTAAACCTGTTATATGAAAATTTTGATTTTTGTCCTTCTGCCTGATTCTTTGGTTCAGATCGATTGTATATTTGGCACACTGGGTTTTTAGTACAAGGTTAAGTATTTTGTACATCTTCATGAAGTGGCACAAAAATGTGTAATAGTAAGGAATTAAATATGTTTCCATATTTTTCTTTAATATTTGCTTAATTAATGATCTGAGTGTATAATATACTCGCATAAATATCTTGTATTCTACTCCTAGAACAAATGAAAGTCAAAGACATTTCAAGTGCCTGCCAAAATACATTTTTAACTTTTGGTCTCATACTTCATCCTGTCATCCAAGTTTGTGCAGTAAATAATTTAATTTTAAATTAATTATACATTTTTCATATTAAAATGAGTTCTAAGACTTGTATTTAAATATTGATGGTTAGTATTTGGTGGGAGTTAAAATGTTTCTGGTTTTATTTCTTATACCTCAGCATTTCCCATACATTTTTGTTTCACTGTATTTATTCAATGCTTTCATATACTGATATAGACAGTCCCTGAATATGGAATGAGCTATATCTCTTCACTTATCTCACAGTCTGTAGTCTGATCTACACCAAACTGAACCTTAAATTACATATAGTATTCAGAATACTAAATTTGGATGAAAGTGCTAAATGAGTTTTTATTCTCTTCATCAAACTACCCAGAGGTATGTCAGTCATTCAAAACCAGTAATTCTTAGCTTTGTTGTTAAATTTCAACTGTTGTCTAAATTCCACATGAGTTACCCTTTGCTTATATCATGGTTCACTGAAAGGACTTTTTAAAACATGTGTGAGCATCTGTGGCAAAAATGTTGGCCTACTTTTCCAAGTTTGCTTAACAAAAGAGAACTGTTCATATGGAGATATCTTTTTTTTCTATATTAATTTCCAACTTAAATGTCATCATAACCTCCTATAGTAGTTTTCCACAACAGACGTGTTCTGCTCAGCCTACCTAGTTTCAGAAGCTGTTTCTGTTAAATTTAGATCGCTTTAATGCTTTAATGCTCTCACCCTCTTCTATGCTCTACATACTTCTGAAGATCCAGGTACAGTTTGGGTTCAGAAGACCAAATAACATGGTTTACAACAAAAATTGCTATAAATATTGCTTCACAAATTTACCAGTCTGGATATCTTCTGTCTTTCCTCTTGTTCTTCATGACAGACAATGACTATGTTTATGCTAGGATTTCTTCATCAGTAAAGGAAGATGTATGGTTTTATCAGTGTAGTTTAATTATTCCCCACACAAGCAAAACAACCTGTATTAGTAGAAGCATTGTTTTGCTGGTATAAACTCTGTGTATACCAGGAGAACCAGCCGGTATAGTTATGCTGTGCATGGCAGGAACCTCTTCACAAATCAAATTCACATGCCAGCAGGCTTAAAAATTAATTCCTTTAAATTAATCTTCACACACTAAGAATGGTCCTGTTGACTTTGCTGGAACTGCTTGAATGCTCATGACATGTAAACTAAAGTGCACTAAAAGAAGAGAGCTCTTGATTTGAATTCAGCGTGAGGTTTGCCACTGATCTCAGTAAGGTAAGGACATCACCTCAGCTGTTTGCAGGGTCAAAGCCTTGCTTTTCATGAAGTGGAAATGGCATTATACCTTCTTTTATGAAACAATTAAAGAGATATAAATCAAACCCATTTCCCATTACTAATTTCCCCAATGACTACCACAACTTTTCCTGTGATTACTAATATTGATGTGGTTATTGTCACAAGAAGGAAATAGAAGGATCATATATGAGGCAACACAAACAGAAACCTATTAGGAGGATTGATATTGATAAATTTATAATCTCCTGCTATTTATTGTGTCTCTCTTTTGATACCCACAATATATCATCATACTGGGTGCTATTGAAAGAAATTTAAAGAACAATGTAATCATCAGGCACAGTCAACATGGGTTCACAAAGGGAAAGTCCTGTTTAACTAATTTGATATCCTTCTATGATAAGGTCACCCGCTTAGTGGATGAAGGGAAGGCGGTGGATGTGGTTTTTCTGGATTTTAGTAAGACTTTTGATACTGTCCCTCACAGCATCCTTCTGGACAAGTTGTCCAACTGTGAGATGAGCAGGTACATGGTGCGCTGGGTGAAGAACTGGCTGAGCGGCAGTGTCGTGGTTTAACCCCAGCCAGCAACTAAACACCACGCAGCCGCTCGCTCACTCCTCCCCTCTCCCAGTGGGATGGGGAAGAGAATCGAAAAAAAGAAGTAAAACTTGTGGGTTGAGATAAGAACGGTTTAATAACTAAAGTAAAATATAATACTAACAATAATAATAATAAAATATAATAATAGTAATGGAAAGGAATATAACAAAAAAAAAAAAGAGAAAAGACAAGTGATGCAAATGCTCACCACCCGCTGACCGATGCCCAAGCAGTGATCTGCCCCTCCCAGCCAACTCCCCCCAGTTTATATACTGGGCATGACGTTCTATGGTATGGAACATCCCTTTGGCTAGTTCAGGTCAGCTGCCCTGGCTATGCTCCCTCCCAGCTTCTTGCACACCTGCTTGCTGGCAGAGCATGGGAAACTGAAAAATCCTTGACTTAGGATAAGTGCTACTTAGCAACAACTAAAACATCAGAGTGTTACCAACATTATTCTCACACTAAATCCAAAACACAGCACTGTACCAGCTACTAAGAAGAGAGTTAACTCTATCCCAGCCGAAACCAGGACAGGCAGGGCTCAAAGGGTTGTAGTGAATGGGGCTACATCTGGCTGGCGACTGGTCACCAGCGGTGTTCCTCAGGGCTCAATCCTAGGGCCAGTTCTGTTCAATATATTTATCAATGATCTGGATGCAGGAGTTGAATGCACCATTAGCAAGTTTGCTGATGATACCAAACTGGGAGGTGCTGTTGACTCTCTCGAGGGACAAGAGGCCTTGCAGAGAGATCTGGATTAGATTAGAGCATTGGGCAATCATCAATGGCATGAAATTTAACAAGTCCAAATGCCAGATTCTGCACCTGGGACGAAGTAATGCTGGGCACAAGTATAGATTGGGAGAGGAGTGGCTGGAGAGCAGCCCTGCAGAAAGGGATCTGGGGGTGCTGGTTGACAGCAGGCTCAATATGAGTCAGCAGTGTGCCCTGGCAGCCAAGAGGGCAAACCGCATCCTGGGGTGCATCAAACACAGTATAACCAGCCGGTCAAGAGAGGTGATTATCCTGCTGTACTTAGCATTGGTGCGGCCTCACCTTGAGTACTGTGTGCAGTTCTGGGCCCCACAATTTAAGAAGGATGTGAAGGTCCTTGAATGCATCCAGAGGAGGGCAACAAAGCTGGTGAAAGGGCTGGAAGGCATGTCCTATGAGGAGTGGCTAAGGACTCTGGGCTTGTCTTGTTTGGAGAAAAGGAGGCTGAGGGGCGACCTCATTGCTCTCTGCAGCTTCCTGAGGAGGGGAAGTGGAGAGGGAGGTGCTGATCTCTTCTCCCTGGTATCCAGTGACAGGACACGTGGGAATGGCTCAAAGCTGTGCCAGAGGAGGTTCAGACTTGACATTAGGAAGCATTTCTTTACCGAGAGGGTGGTCAAACACTGGAACAGGCTTCCTAGAGAGGTGGTCAATGCCCCAAGCCTGTCAGTGTTTAAGAGGCATTTGGCCAATGCCCTTACTAACATGCTTTAACTTTTGGTCAGCCCTGAAGTGGTCAGGCAGTTGGACTAGATGATCATTATAGGTCCCTTCCAACTGAACTATTCTATATAATGTATTGCAAAGCCAGAAGGTGCTCAGAATAGTTGTGCGGAGTGGAGGCTTTAGCCATAACTTGAATTGAAAGATCATTTCAGATCATTAATATAGCCTTAAGTGTGTGTTGTCAGAGTGGCCTGGAGATGCTTTATTGACTCTATACACTTAGTTTTCATGTTGCTTTGGGTTCACCTCATTTTATTTTCCTAAATATTGTTACCCATCATATTTTAGGATTGTATATGTCGCTTTGGGACTTGTATATGATCCCTGTGGTCAGAGCTTTTTTGGTATTACATGTGTTTGAAGCACTCAGCATAGTGATTCCTGGAGTCCTGAGATGTTTTTGGTGACTTTTCCTGGTTGAACAAACCTGTTAGCTTCTAGCTACTACTGCAACATATGTCTGATATGAGTTAAATTCATCAATGTGTAGGTTATAAATTACTATTTTGAAAAAGATTTTAATAAAGAAACTTGAGAATGTGGACAGTTTTGGTACTATGGTCCTAGTGACCATAGACACATCAGACTTGGCTCCATGTCTGGCACCATGGTTCACAGTTGGGCCAGGTAGCAGAGCACTGCCCTGCCTTTCCCGTTTGTGGTTTCAGGCTTGGCAACAGACTATGAAAATAACCAAGTGGCACGGGGTATGCTCCATCACCCTATGTGGAAAGTCTCACTTTTGCAGCACAGGTCAAAGTAAATAAAAGGCCAAACAATTTCAAGGATGAGGTAGAGAAAGGAGATTGCAACACAGTCAAGATTGTGATAGGCACCTAAAAACCCACCATTGTTAGAAATTGGAATTGGGGTTGACTAATCAGAATTGAGCTGAAGGCAAATAGCACTTTCCGATATTTTATCAATTTTTTAAAGATGAAACTCTCATGTGGTTTTCTACTTTCTAATTTTCTCAGTTGTTAATTTTTGCTTTCTAGTAATTTTATCAAATGATGAAAATGGGTTATTTTAAGAGCATATATATGTCTGCAAAATATATTAAAAAATACTACTATTTGTCAGGACTCTGAGACTTTTTTGTAAAAAATCAGCACATAATTTCAGTTCCTACAATAATTTAAATCTCATAGAGGAAACTGCCAATGGAAGAAAATACAGAATCAAATGCAGGCTCTAAAAACATTTGCCAGTACCCTTTCTAATGATATTTAAGCATAATTTTGTATATTTAATTTTTCACATAATTAACTACAAAATAATTTGACTTGCAATGGAAATGAGATTTCAAAATTGCAAAATGTTAATTCAGACATTTAGTTCCCAGGCTGCAAAAATCCATCATATTTCTTTCAAAAAGGCACACGTTGAATGAATGCACATACGTTAAACATATTTCCCCTCTTAAGTTTGTAAGTTGAAACGATTTCTATCAATTCAGTGAAGATGCTTTTTTTTTTTTTTTTTTGCTTCTTTAATGGTGATTATAGATTCTTACTCGCTTCAGGCCCCGCTAGCTCCGTGATTTAATTCTGTTGCATTTGCGAGCTCTGCTCAGCGTCGCTGAGATGCAAATGACCTTCGGTCTCTGCTCTGCCTGCAACTGCAGGCCCGCTGTACCCGCACTGCGCGCCCTGGGCCCGCGTCTCAGTTTCAGTGACCCGTTTCGGCACTACAGCGCTCAGCCCGAGCCGCAGCAGCTCGTACCGCCAGCTAGGGCTGCCGCTGCCTCCCGAGTGCCCGCCTTCTCCTTGGGCCGCTCTCCCGAGCAGCTGCTGGTAAGAGTGACGCTATAGAGCTGTGCCGCCGCACGGTTAATTACGGCGACGCCGGGGACTCCTGCGGGTGGGGTAGTGTGTGTGCTGGGGATTCCCTCACCACCCCGCGCGGAACGTTCGGGATTGTTCCCGTGACATCACGGCAGGGGGGCTCCCGCCAGCAGGGCGGGGTTGCACTCTCGGTGGCGGCTGGGAAGTTCCGCCCCAGACGCCCGTGGGGTTGCGCGGCCGATCTTGCGAGGCTTGGGTGCGCAGAGGATTGCGGCTCGGAGCGGCGCCATTTTGGGAGTGAGGCGAGCGGGGGGGGGGTGGGGGTGTGCGCGCGCGGGGGGGGCGCACGCGCGCGCCGCTCTCGCGTCCGGGCTCCCACGGTTCTTGGGGGGCGGGAGGGGGCAGCCTCCACTAGGGGTGGCCTGGCGGTGGTGGGTCGGGGGCGCTGGGGCCGAGGGAGGAGGCGCGGAGGGGCCGTCCCGTTCCTTCCCTCGCTGTGAGGCGAGGCCCGCCCTCGAGGAGGGCAAGGGGAGCTGCCCCCGGCGCGGCGGCAGCTGCTGCTGCTGCTGCGTAGGGGTGGCGCGGCCCCCCTGGAAGTCAGGGCGAGTGCCTAGCACGGGCTGGCGAAGCCCTTCCCGGGGCCCGCCGCGGCGCCGCAACAAAAGGCCCGGTTGGGGCCGGGGGTCTGCCCGCGCACTTCACAGGCAGGCGGCCCCGAAGCGGTGAGGGTTCCCCCAGGGCCGCGCTGGGGGGTTCCCCAGGCGGCTCCCGCCGCTCCCCTGGGCTCGTTCTGTGCTTAAGCTCGGTGTCCCTGGCCCAGGTCAGCGCCTTCCTCCCCAGATGCCTCCTGCAGATCTATTTATCTTTCCCAATAAAATGAAAAATGCCCCTTTCCGGTTGTTTTTTATTCACGGAAATTAGAGACAGGAAAACGTTTTCACTGATAGTCTGCGTTCTCCGATAAATATGCCTGCTGCTTTCTCCAGGATGTGCGTGAATGTTTAACTGAGGCTTCTGTACTCGGGTTTGGCTTCCTGATTGCATGTGTGTTTGCTTTTTAAGATTCAGATTTATGTACTAGTCTAACGCCAATTCAGATTTCAAAAGGGAAAACTGATTGTTCTGGTTCTTTTTCCCGTAGGTAATTTGGGTTACAAAGAGAGTCCTGAATATTTGGAGCCTTTTGCTTCAACTGGTAGGGAGGAAAAAGGGGAAACCGTCCTGCACCAGTTGCTTCTTGTGAAAGGGGAGAAATATCGGACACTGATCTAGGATTATTTGTCCAAGTGTTTCCTCCTGAAAAGGCTTCTGAAACAATCATTAGGCATCTGAAGTGAATTGGAAGTTTGAAGTCATGAGCTTTTTCTTTCTAGCAGTGCAGAGCACTTCACCCTTGGATGCTTTTGTCCACGTGGCATGGATACACGACTAAATTTATCAAGTTCTGAATACTTCGGCTGCTAAAATAAAGTACTGTTTTGCTTTTAGTTACTTTTTTCTTCCAAGCAACGTTCTGAGTCATAGGCATAACCAGTTTTGTTAACTGGCTCCAGGTTAAATGCAGCCTGAGTCACTGTGTAGACGTTGCTGAAAAGTTTCATGGCAGATATTTTTACCCTTATTTTATTTTTTAGATTTTCTGATATAGTCTTCTGTCATTTTGCAATGAGACCTATTTTCTAAATGAAGTGTCTAATATAAATTTGTTTATAATTTTTTCTTTTATATTTTATTTAATATTTTTGTTGAAAAATGTTGTTGCCAATAAGCAATACGGTGGTATCCAGGTAGCTGTTGTTTACAAATGCCTCTGTTACCCAAAGCTAGGAAATATTCCTCAGTTCAGATGTGAAATTTGGATTTTTGGCTTCACAGTTTGTGGTGTAAAAAGTCTATTTATTTCACCTGTAGCTGATGCTTCTTATAGTGAAATGTACATGGAATAGACAAGAGAAGAAGCTGTCAGAGAGAAAAAAAAAAAGCTTCTTAAGGCAGAGACTTGGCAAATTTTGGAAATAGCCTTGTGGAATCTGTAAGTAAGAAGGATGGGTAGCTGATTTCTGTGAGGTCAAATCTATGTCAAACACCTACAAATGTAGTATTGATAAGAACCCTGGATATTATCTCGAGGAATACAAACTGGAAAAATATAAGTCACGCAGTGCTAACACCTTGTGCAGTCCTCTTGGATTAGGTAAGTGTTGTAGTGTTCATAAATCAATTTACACTTGAATAAACATTTTATTAGTAGAATGGTTAAACCAGTAACATTTACTGCCTAGAGGATGTTGGGGTTTTTTTTGGAGAACATTGAAATGAACTTGCAGAATCTAATTTTTACTTGCCATTTTTAATAATTAATGGAATATTTTTAAGAATTTGAAGAATACATGTATTACTACAAAGAGAAATTTGTAAGTATGAGTGTGATTTTTCTGGGAGATTAAAAAATATGTACATCTAGACTGAATCCGTAGGTAACTTATCCTTCATGTTAATATTGTAATCTCAACAATGAGCTGTCATACTTATTGAACAAGTCTGCTGGATGGCTTGTGCATCTCAGTCTTTCCATTTGCATTAGACATTTTTGCAGCATGAAGGTACTGATAATGTAGCATTGCTTTTTTTATTTCCTTCCACTGTTCTTTGTCACTTATGGAAGCCAGATATTTATTACCAAAATTAATTTACTGCTTATGCAAACTGGCTTTTTAATGTGTTGATATTTTAAGGTTGAGTTCAGAGTAATTTCCTATTCTGTAATGGGAATGAATGAGTCCGATTGGTTTGAAAGTATACCATAACAACCCCCCCCTACCTTTTTGGAAGTATTCAAAACAAAATATAGTGGTGAACTAACCAATTTTACATGTTATTGTTAGATGTATTGCTGCCCCCTTCCCCCTGTAGTGGTTAAATGTTTCTGAAGATAGATATAGTTTAAATGTTGAAATTAATATATTTACAATATATTTTTTGTAGGTTTGCTTTCAGCTGAATTACTACTGCCTCAAAGAAAATTAAGATGGACAGAACAACTTAATTCAAAAGTCAGTGGTAATTTTACTAAGTTCTCTCCCCCCTACCCCACCTTGATTATTCATAAAGTTTTAAATAATTAAAGCATTATTGGGTAGACTGTAAACTGAGTGTCTGGTAAAGGTGACACATTTACCTTAGTTGCGACCTTTTCCAAAATTTTTCAGAGCTTCTACAATACTGAAGTATTACTAATAGTGAGCTAATGAAAAAAATGGTTTTCTCTAAGGGCACTGCAAAGATGTTTGGGAAGATGGCTTGTGTTAAAGTCTTGTAGAAAAGTAATTTTAAGCATGTGAAACTGTGTCTAAAGATTACTACAGTGTGTGGTTTTGTTTTTTGTTTTTGTTTGGTTCCCCCCCCCCCCGTAACTTGTTATTTTGACCATAAATGAAAGACTTGCACCTAAATAAGTATTTTAAATTCTTAGGCTCACTGAAGTAGTTCTGTTCTGTGTGTTGTCTTGTCAGTATCTAAAAGTTGATCTAGCTTCAGTATTTTGCTTTCTTTGAATGGCTTTGCTGTTTTGTTATTTTAACTTCTATTTCAATTTTGCTCTTTTGAAAACATGGAAACTGTGGAACATGAATAGGAGTCTGTTTCTGTAATCTCTTGTGGCTGTGGCTTGGGGCTCTTCTACATCGAGTCTCAGTGTGGCTGGGATTGACTGAATGAACTGAACCACGTGTAAAGGAACCAAACTAATAGAATAATCTTCCTCGTTCTTTTAGTTGCGTTAGTCTGTGTTTTGCTTGAAAACACTTGGTAAATGGGAAGAATTCAGGTGTGAGTGGCCATTTCATTAGATTTTGTCTATTATATGGCCATAAACATAGTAATACAAGTACTTGCTTCTTAAATCATAGAAAAAGTGATGTCTGTCTTTTTTCAAGCGATTAACTTTCAGTGCTATGAGACACTTTTACCTCTTGACAAGAGGTTCTCACTGAAATCAAGGAACTGCATTCCTTTCACTTACTATTTTGGGTGACATCTTTATCTGGACTCTTTCTCTTCTGGATGTTTTGAAGAGTTTGCTTTTTAGCTTTATTAAATTAACTCTGTCTTTACATCTTTCTGGTTGCTGGTAGGATAATTCTTTTTTTCTTTTCACCGTGTTTGCACTTGGGAAGTGCAGTTGTTCTTATCTGTATGCATATGTATTTGACACAGATTCAGGCATGTTTTACAGCTGTGCCCTTGTACCCTAAGCAAAATTCATACTTGGATGAGGACCACTGAGGAGAAAATGCCTAGCATGCTGGTCCACTTTAATTCCTTCTTTAGATTTTTATTTCTATAATGCTGACAGTCTGTTAAGTGGTTTGCAGACAACTATGAAGATAAGGTCCTTGCCCCGGAGAGCTTATACTTTAAGCCTTGATGTAAACATAGCTTTTGTACTGGAATAACTGTCAGCAGCTTGGCTCTTTTACTGATGCGTTTATTCTGGTAGAATCCTAAAATGGGTACCTTTGTATTGAGAAATTGTCTTGAATGGTGTAGGCTGCTCTGCTGTGTGAAAAAACTGCTGGCGGAAGCTTTTAAGAGTAAGCAGAGATTAAACTTGCAGCAAAGCTTAAGTGGAATTAAATCTGTAAAATGATATAGGGAAATTGTGTAGATATTTAGCTTTGTTAGTACTTCACAAGCTAATGTACTTTAAGCTCTTTTTTTTTTTTTTTCCCTCCATTCTAGTGAGATTCTTCTGTTTAAAACGTATGGATAAAACAGTTTGACAGTGATAGTTCATCAATAACTTCTGGAGAAGTTGCTCTTAGTTCTTTATTTTTTTAGTACTGGGAGTAAATTCTGTCCTGCAAGGAGAACTATTTGCAGACCTTATTATAAACAAACTTGAACGAGACTTGGCATGCTTTTTGTTTTGTTTTTTGTTACTGTGTGTTTTTGAGCAGTAGTATTACACAGTGACTGATGATAATGCCCTATGTGGTGCTATCAACTCTTCCACAATCATCTCCTTTCATATTTTGGGTAAACATAGTCTGGGAAACAGCTGAAATTATATAAAATTGTTTTTCTGCTTTATATGCTCAGGATATTTTAAAACTGCCACCTTTTTCAACTGCTTTTTCTTTAGATCCTTGTGAAGACTCCAAAGTGCAAAAGCATTCCTGGTGATTTTGTTACATAATGTATGCTGAACTGGGTGGTGATGTTAGTGCACTAATGCTTCAGTTTTTGGACTTTGAACCTTGCAGAGGACAAGAGATTAGTGTTTATCCAGCTTTCTGCTAAATGGTACTGCAAGTGTAGGATTTCAAGCAGAAGGAACCTGGTTGCAGTTTACCTTCAAATATGAAGTTATTCTGTGTTACAAAATAGTTAGCTTTTTTAAATTTATGTTTTGGTACAATGCAAGAAGGAAAAACTTTTTTGGATAAAAGTGATGATCAAGGTATTCTAAGCGCTCTCATTAACTTTGGCTCTTTCTAAAACACTTCCTAAAAGATATTTTGATTTTTGTGACAATAATATTTGATTCACAGAAGTGATATAAACCCTGTTGCTTGTGACCCATATCTATGTACAGAAAGGGGACCATACGATAAGGAGCAGTGGTTGGGATTTTTAGAACACCAGTGTCCCACCAAGTCTGCCGACATTCTAGATCCTTATGCAAAACAAAGGTAGTGAGTGAACTTTAGTTGATTCATCCTCACATAAGGAACTTGAGCCCTAAGTAGAAATGAAGGTGGGTTTTTCTTAGGTGTTTTTGTTTGTTTTTGCTAAGTCACTGTAAAGCTAGGTTTTAGGGCTGTGTCTGTACTAGAGAATGTGTTGGCTTTTTATGGTTAAAAAATTGACTGTTACAGTTTGATTCCATACACTTCTCATACCCTGGCATGTCATAAGACTTTTGGAGGTGTTCAAATTTGACAGAGGACTTTGTCCCATCCTCAGCGTTCTGCAGGAAGCCTTAGTTCTCATACTTTTTTTTTTTTTTTTTTTAAAAGATGAGGCAAGAAGGTAAATTAAAAAAATTAACGGATGTTTTCTTTTATTCTTCCTCATTGTCCACTGTTAGAATACTCATCAGAACAGTTCTGTATTGGATGGTGGGGACAGTGAGACTAAAACTGGAGATTTTACTTGCTCTGCAGTAGCACAGTTGAGAAAGAAGAGGCTTCAGCTGAATTGTTTGGAACTTCTTAATGTCTGTTGAACCAGTGGGAGAGAAGACCTTTAAAGGTTCAACTCCCTTTCCTTTTATTGGAGGTGTGAGTCTTTGACAATAAATTTTAGAGAACCAAAGAACTTGAGAGAATTACCATATCCAAACTTAACCTTGTTTGTAAATTATCATATGTCCGTAAATCTTCTACATTGAAATGTAGTGGGGGGGCAACACACACATTTTCCTTTCAAAGTGTTAAAAGGTTGGTTGTAAAGATTGAAGCTTATTCTTTTGTTGTGGCTGTGCATTTACATGGAGAGAAAATAAGGGAAATAAATAATCTTTATTTCAAGTAGTTGTCACACTTTTGCAGCAATTTGTGATCAGTAGAAATGTTTCCATTTTCAAAAACTCCGTAAAGCTTGTGTTAGGGTTTGAATATTCTTTTCTCTTTTATTAACGTACAAATTTTGAATAGCAAAATAACAACTTGAAATTAGCTTGTTTTGCTTTGTTCAAACTAAATGAATGACAGAGTAAGGAAGATCTCTAATAAGCTGTGTTTTTGAAGGGGAATAAAACTTGAGATGTATAGGGTTTAAACAAAAGTATTATTTAAAGCTTACACTTACCAACTTTACTTCAAATTAGCGCTACTCTTGACTAGAGATAACGGAAGGATATTTTATCACAAGAAATTTTCAGTTTAAAAGAAAATGTGTGTGTGTTTTTGTGGCAGAAGGAAAAACTTTTGATGGAGTAGGTTATTTTAATGGCCTGCTTGGTTGAGAAAAATCCTGAACATTTCTGTTTATGAAGAAGAGAGACTGTGTAGTCTGGTTAGGATTTGAGCATATAGTTTCTTTGCCTAATTCAGAGCAAAACTTTGTAGTTCTATGGCTGATGCTAAATAGGTGAAGTAAACATTTGAAGCTGGCCCAAGATGGGAGAACTGAAGGGTCAATTTATTCTGTAGCTCCGTTATTCTAGAGTTGCTCTGTTTTAGTGAGAATTTTGCCTGCTGATGATGCTTCTTCAGTAAAAAAAAAATTTGACCTTGGCAAATAGCTTTCTCTTTTTGTTGTCATGAAATGCAGTACAGTTGGTATTTGGTATATCTCTGATAGTGAACATTCAGTTTTCCCTCAGAAAATTGTGTGCCTCCCTTCCCTTCTTGTAGATGGCCGCTCTTTTCTAAGATGTCATACAGACTTGCTTATTGGGCCCCTCCTGAAATTCATATACGCTTGGTTTGTCTTCCTGACTTAATAAGGATGTGATACACTTGCTGTAGCTCATTACCAAGGAAGCAAAGCAGCAGCATTAGCAACAGACTTGAGACACTGAGTAATATATAACCTTTTATTTTTCCACTGTCATAACAACATTATATTATATTTTAATTCTGATGGCTTACAACCTTCTTTTATCCCACTTATAAATTTTATACTAAAAATTATGATGACAGGGTGAGGGTGGGTTATCAAACAAGTGTGTAGCTGAGAGGTGGAGTTAAGGTTCTACATGCAGTTTGTGGTGTGCTGTACTTATGCTAATAATAATCTGTGAGGCATTAGGTAAAAGATCATAGGGTATGTGCCACTTAGATATGAGTACATGTTAATTTTAGATTTTCTGAAAACTATGTACGTGCATATATCCATGTGCTTTTAACATTTATTCTGTTCATGGATTTCTCTATGCAAATCAATAGACTGAAGTTCTAAACTGGTCTTCAGGGAGCATCAAGAAATTTGAATTCGTATCTCCTTTCTAACTTTGGGAATTCATGTCTTGAAGCTTCCTTAAAATTTTTTTTCTGTTAATAACTTTACTACTCCACTCACAAGCTTCAAGTATTCCTACCTATTTGAGTTTATATTGCCTTTTATTTTAATCTTCTTCTAACAATCTGAAATACCTAGTGTCACAGAAACTGCTTTCTGTAAAATAATTTAGGCTATCCACAGAGTGTGAGAAGTATAGAAGCTGAAAATGCAGAACTATTTTTCCTTGTTTAGTTTCTGATGAGATGGGTTCAGCTGACAGGGATTTTTTCCTAATTTTTAGCATTATTTTAAAATTTGTTAGACAAATTAGGTAGTTCAGACAAATAGTGTTATCAAATGTATCTTGCCAACAATAATGAAATCTGTCTTAAATATTGAAGACAGCTTTCTGGGCTAGGGAAATATTTATATTTTGCACACTGAAGAGACCTTCCTGAAGTTGGATCTGTTCAATACCAATGGGACTGTCTTTCCTCTGCCAGCTAAATACTGGTTAGACAAGTTAAACAATATGCCCTTAAAATTGGGTGGGGACAATCTCTGATCTCATGTCCTTGTCATCTTAAAGTTCTGCTGTGCTTTTTTTCTCCACCCTCGGTGGAAGAGGATCAGGTTAGGGAACATTTAAATAAGATATACATAAGTCCATGGGGCCTGACAGGATGCACCCATGAGTGCAGAGGGAGCTGGCTGATGTCATTGCAAGGCCATTCTTGATTATCTTTGAGAGGTCATGGTGATTGGGAGAGGCTCTTGAGTACTAGAAGAGAGCAAATGTCAATCCTGTCATCAAGAAGGGTAAGAAGGAGGATCCAGGGAACTACAGGTTGGTCAGCCTCACTTCAGTCCATGGGAAGGTGGTAGAGCAACTAATCCTGGAAATCATTTCCAAACGCATGAAGGACAAGAAGGTGAGTGGGAGCAGTCAGCATGGCTTTATGAAGGGGAAATCATGCTTAACCAAGCTAGTAGCCCTCTACAATGAGGTGACTAGCTTGGTAGATGAAGGGAGCGATGGATGTTGTTTATCTTGACTTCAGTAAGGCTTTTGACGCTGTCTTCCGTGACACTCTCATAGAGAAGCTGACAAAGTATGTGTTAGAGAAGTTGTCGTGGTTTAACCCCAGCCAGCAACTAAGCACCATGCAGCCGCTCCCTCACTCTTCCCCCTTCCCAGTGGGATGGGGAGGAGAATCGGGGAAAATAAGGTAAAACTCATGGGTTGAGATAAGAGCAGTTTAATAACTAAAGTAAAATATAATACTAACAACAATAACAATGAAATATAATAATTGTAATGAAAAGGAATATAACAAAAAAAAGGGGGGGGGGGGGGAGAAAAAAAAAAAACTCAAGGGAAAAAAAAACCCCAGTGATGCACAATGCAATTGCTCACCACCTGCTGACCAATGCCCGAGCAGCGATCCGCCCCTCCCGGCCAACTCCCCCCTGTTTATATACGGAGCATGATGTTCCATGATATGGAATATCCCTTTGGCTAGTTCGGGTCAGCTGTCCTGGCTATGCTCCCTCCCAGCTTCTTGTACACCTGCTTGCTGGCAGAGCATGGGAAACTGAAAAGTCCTTGGCTTAAGATAAGCTCTACTTAGCAACAACTAAAACATCAGTGTGTTATCAACACTATTCTCACACTAAATCCAAAACACAGCACTGTACCAGCTACTAAGAAGAGAGTTAACTCTATCCCAGCCGAAACCAGGACAGAAGTGAACAATGAGGTATATCAAAAACTGGCTGAATGGCCAGGTCCAGCCTGTCAGGGTTGTGATCAGTGGCACAAAGGCCATTTGAAGGAAGTCATTAGTGTTGTACCCCCAGGGTTCAATACTGGAGCCAGTACTATTTAACATCTTCATTAATGACCTGGACGATGGGGCAGAGTTTACCCTCAGCAAGTTTGCAGATAATACAAAATGGGGAGGAGTGGCTGATACACTAGATGTTTGTGCTGCCATTCAGAGGAACCTGGACAGGCTAGAGAACTGGACAGAGGATCCTCATGAAGTTCAGCAAAGGGGAAAATGCAAAGTCCTGCATCTGGGGAGTAGTAGCTGCATATGCCAGTACATGCTGGGGGCTGACCAGCTGGTAAGCAGCTCTGCAGAGAAGGATCTGGGGGTCCTGTTGGACAACAAGCTGACCATGAGCCAGCAATGCATCCTCACAACAAAGAAGGCCAATGGCACTCTGAGCTACATTAGGAAGAGTGTTGCCAGCAGGTTGAGGGGACTTCATCCTTCTCTACTTAGCACTGGTGAGGCCACACGTTGAGCACTGTGTCCAGTTATAGGCTCCCTGGTACGAGAAAGATATGGACTTAGTGGAGTGAGTCCAGCAAAGGGCCACAAAGTTGATTAAGGGACTGGAGCATCTTTCCTATGGGGAGAGGCTGATATTCTTTTTGATCTTCTAAGGAAGTATGAGTTGATTCTCAGTCTTTCAGAACACTCTATGGATGTTATATTTTAATTTTTCAGAAGATACTTTCCAGATTTAGAATTAGTAAGCTATCAAAATAATATTTTTCTCGTGTAAAATTATGTGAAGGTGAAAACGATGAGGGAGACTTTGTATTTGTTAATGCTGTTGACAGGACTACAGACTGTTGAGACAAGAGCAGACAGTATGCCTTAAAAAAGATGTTACAAGGTAGCAATGTTTCATTACAAGATGATGCTTAAAGTTCATAACCCTGTCTGTGATAAATTGAAGAGTTGTGTTGTTGAGGCATTCCTCCTATAATCTGTAATGGGTGTGGACGTGGGAAAATAAAAGGTAGGATTACATGTTTTTACACTTGATTCTTGAGTCACAAAATTGTTATAGTGTTTATAGTTAAATATATTAAAAATGTGATACTAAATGCATTTCCTCTAGTTAAGAGCTACTTAAACCATTGAAAACAAAAATGAAAATAGTCTCAAATCACAGCAGTTAAATGTGAGTGCATATTACCTTATATGCCACAGTCCTTTCAGGAATCTGTACTTTAATAATCAGGCTCATTTTTTTCTTCTTTGACCTGTTTATAGAAAACAAAACATGGAACTGAAATTCAGAATGCTTCGACTACAACTGCTTCCTCTGCTCTCTGTCCCTGAAATATCCCAGATCATTTCCCTCCCCCCAGGCTCTCACATCCACTTATGCAGCCAATGCAGAGATTCCCTTGAGAGGAATTCTCATGGGAGTCACTTTTCCAACTCCTGAAGAGTATTACACACTTCCAGAGATGCTGTTTGGCTATTTTTAGTGTTGTGTGAGTAGACAAATAGAGAGAGAGGATTTCTAATGCTAGAAAGATTTGATGAATGGAAGTGAAGCTAGAAGAAATTCTGGATAAAGGATCATCTTTATAATGGAGCAGGAGTGATCACTTAAATTAATTTTTGTGTAACCAGTTTATTCCAGACCTCAGTATCCTTTGTTTTCTTGATGATATGTTTAAGGCCAGGTTGGAGACATTTATAAAGGAAATTACTATTGTTCCACTGTGTTAGCAGGAGCAGTGCAGGAGACATTATATGAATTTCTAGTATATGAAGGAAGTCAGGTTAGATCATAAGGGTTCCAGTGTTTGAGTTGGAGACTTGGGCTTTTTGTTTGTTTTGTTTTAAAGATTTGTCAGTTCTAATTGTTTCCAGCACTTTATAGATGCCTGGCATGGAAACAAAAAAGTCTAGGTCTTGTCTACTTGCCTTATCTTTTTGCTTCATGGCTTTTGCCAGCACAACTGCTTCCTGGTTTAGCGCTGCAGCTAAGTGAGTTAATAAATGCACCTGATTCTGTCTGTAGTGACTCTACAGTTACTCTGTCTGTAATGAGTCTGGTATGTGCCTGCACTGTATTCTCATTTTTTTATGTGCTACGCAGAGATATGAGCTGGACTAACGGATGCTTGCTAGGATTCTGCAGTATGCTTAGCCTATAATGCTCTCTCTCACGCTTCACTAGTGGTTAGAAACTACTGCCACGTATTGCCAGTCTGTATATTTGGTGAAATTGTTCAGGAGTGAAGGAGGGTGAAATCTGTAACTGACATAGTTGTGGTGGCAGGAGTCCCTAATTTAGGAAAAATGGTATGAGAATGAGTAAGCATCCTATGGTTTGTTTGTTTTTTTTTCTCCTGGTAAACATAGGGGGAAAAAGAGATTTTTAAAAAAATATATTTTTACTGCAAGAAACTACACAAATTTTATTAAAATGTGAGAAATTGTGTTTGTTAAACCTGAGATGTATTCCATAACACTGTTTCGGATAGTTTGTTCAACTGGATCTCCTTGATCTATGTATTTCATGCCCCTGTTTTATGTGCTAACTGTATGGAGGTTTTAGCTTACAAACAAGCTTTGCAAACAAAACTTAAATGTTAGTAATTTTGGCTGTTGCATATTTTTTCCCAGTAATAGTGAATTAAAGGTTGCAGATAATGTGAAAATTGTAATATAAGATGAAGCTTGAAGAAGCAATTTGCTAAAGTAATCTGAAAGTTCATGAATACAGGGTGTTTTCTGCTTTTGTACCATGTTGAATTCTATCTGTGTTATTGCAGAAAAAAAAAATTGATTTATATGTTGGTTGTAGTGTGTGGTCTTCACGTTTAAAAACTTTGGTTTTTAAACACTGTATCGATTTAAAGTAGCAAGGGAGAGAGGGGAAAAAAACTTGCTGGGGGAATGGTATTCTCATATGGTTACCACCTAAGATGGGAAAAACTGGATTAATTATTACAATGTTATCTTTGTGTACATGCATTGTGTTACATGTTAAACTCTTTAGTTACAATTATTAGTTTCTGACTTATAAGCATAATAGGAATTGACAGGTTCAAATATTTGTGTTAAGTCTTGAAGTTGTTCCAGAATTTTGTTGTTCTGATCTTCAAAACTATGTGTTTGCCTAAATCTGTTATGACCGGTATCTTCTTGTGATTCTTACAGTGTTTTGGATTAAGACATCTCTTTTCTTGGTGGAATTTACTCCTTCAGATGTTTATAACCACTGTTTGAATACATCTTAGGTCCTAATTTTGTGAGGCAAAGCAAGCCCAAGTAGTTTTCTTAGGATTTTCTTGTCCCTGATCACTGAAATAGTTCATTATTGCACTAAGTAAAATTTTAAATTTCTGTGCTGTTGTTCTAAGTGTGATTTTACTTGTATCTTTTCCTGTGATGATTTAAAAAAGAAAAATGTAGTAGTGCAGGGAAAATTGACTATACTGTTTAAGATTTGATTTCTTCATTTAATTTGGTAAGCACAAGCTAAACTAATAATAGTTGTTTTAGTTCCATCTTTTTTGTTGTTTTTGCAGAGTTTTGGGAGTTGGCTCTAGCTGTTTTTTCTTAGCCTTTTTGCAGAAGTCTTGACTTCTGATTCATGCAGTGGCTTTCTGCTTCCCTTTTCTCAACATGTTACTTCTTTTTCTGAAACAGAGGCAATATATTAAATTTTCCTGAATGCTCTTCAGATGAGACAAATAAGTTTGTTTAAAAAATGAGTGTTTCCAGATGCTTTAAAACTGGTGAAAAATACTTTCTGTCACAAAAGGATCTTATTGACTCAACCATAAAAAAAAAAAAAAAACCCAGCCCAACCTTTTTGGATGTTGGTTAAGCATACTTGGTGCAATGTTCTTATTTCAGCTGCTCGTGTGGCTCGAAGTGGGTGACTGAGTTATATTTATGACAAATCTCTTCACTGTACATCATTTGGAACCAGCTGTTCATTATTCCTTGGCATTCATTGCCTTCTTATTGAAGATTATACTTCACAAAGCTATAGACTTAAATTTTATGTAATTGAATATTGGAATAATTGTTGCATGTTACCTGAAACAAAACGCTTTACAGACTTCTCTCAGATATGCCCCACAAGAAGTAAAACTTAAGAACAGGTTTTTTTTTCTTTGCTGTAAACTATTCTGCTATCCACAACACAGCAAAAGATAAATTTTATCTAAATTTATGGGCTATGGAAGACTTTCTTTTCTGAAGTCACTATGCAGTACTTGAATCAGATACCAGAGACTATTGCTGAGATTAGACTGAATATTTTGACCAGTCTGATTAAAAAAACTTAAATGCATTTGAGTGTTAATAGTATAACATCATTTCAGTATCTTTTTCTTGCCTTTCTAGAATTGTGCAGCTCTGCTTCAGTAATAGACAACCTGAACCAAGTTAGCTTTTATGATACTTTTGTTAGAGAATGGCAGATATATTTTGAGTTTGTGCTACCGGAGAATGATGAATTCATCATTCAGTGATGAATTTTGGGTCTGATCTTTTGTTACAAAGAGAGTTTCTGAAAGCAGTGGAATAGTGTTCAGATCTGTGGAGCTTACCTCAATAAGCTTAATTCTGATAGCTGTATTAATGCTGGGAGTACAACAGCTATTTTATCAGTGTTAATGAACAGCGGTTGGTCTGTTGTGTGGTGTGTGTATGTAAGAGAAGGCTTGCTAGCAGACAAATGAGTTCTTCATGGTCTGTCAGTATAATTAAAGCAAATTCCTGTAAATGCTTGTACAGGTGCATATTATTTACTTTCATTCTAATCAAATACTTTTTTTTTTTTAATTTATTTAAAAGTAGGACAGTCCCATGTTTCTGAAAGGAAGAAGTGTTTTTCTAAATTGTTGATCAATGTTACTTATTTGCCTTAGTGGCTCCTCAGTCTTTGTAAAGGCAGCTCTTGTTTGATGTCAAGCTGGAAGGATGTATCAAGTGAATTTCTAAAGAAGTCTCTTCAGTATTTTTATTAATAACTTCAATCATGAAATGGAGTGTATGCTTATTAAATTTGTAGATACTATGAATCTGAATAGAGGTTGCAAGTGCTTTGGGGGACACAGAATGCAGAAATGTCTCTGCTGGGGATAGCTTAAGAAATAATGGACTTGAATAGCAGGAAGAAAGACTTATGTCAGACCTTATACAAGAAACCTTTCTAGTGATGTAAGAGTAGTTCAGTACCGGGACATGTTGCAGAAGAAAGTGATAGTCTCAGTAGTTGGTCTAACTTAAGTTGGAAAGCAACGAAGAATCAATCAAACTGATGTTTGGCAACCAAGCTGATCACGAAGGGTTTAAGCATAGCAAATCCTGTCTGTGGCAGCAGAGTGGTCTTGCTGACATCCCATTCTTGCTTTTTGTGATCTATTTTCAATTTACCAAAAAATCTTCCTAAGACTGAAGAGTATCCTAGAGCCATCAGATATTTGCCAGATCATCAAAACAGAGCTCATGCTTGTAGTGAAAATGTTTTTATATTAAAAACAAACTTGTCGGCAACATCAGAAAGGTAGCATCTATAAGAGTATGTATGAAGCCCGGTAAAACATGGTATTGTCAACTTAAAGCTGGGTAGGCTGTGTACTCTAAAATGTAGTTTTAAAAAGAAGATGTTAATATTTGTCCTTTCCTGATCTGCTATGTGTTTCCCAATTTAATTATGGATAGGGTATTTGTGCCTTTTAGAAGTTAGTGAGTAAATAAGGTTTAATAATGAAAATACTCGATTTTCCTGTGTCTAATTGCCAGACCAATAATATGTACAATCAGATGAGAGAAAGTGTTTTCTTTACTTCAGTGATGTGGAGATCACTATCTTCAGTAGTTGCTTTTCTTGGTAGTCTTTAACTGTAAACCTATGACATTGGTTCTAAAAATACATTTATGCTTTTGTTATTGTTGATCTTTTATCAAAATTAGCTGGAAGAATTAGGCCTAACAGAGTTTCTTTTATGGGCTTATTGAAATTTACAGATATTCTGCTGCTGACTTTGCACTCTGAATATTGTTTAGTTTTGGCCCAGGCTTCTTTCTTTGTCACTTCACTATACTGTTTTGGAGGAAAGGGATTGACTCATCTGACTCAGCAGCACTATCAAAAACCTTTTTAGAACTTTTAGTTGGAGAACTGAGAATATGGGGAAGACTTGAATCTGCTTCTAGAATAATTTTTGTGGGAAGAAATATACACCCAGTATCAGTGAGCTGTGGACAAAATTTGGTTAAAAACACCTTTCCAGTCCTTAGATACTTGGTGATCACCAAGTCTCACCTCAGCCCTTGATTTATGTGCAAAGGTAAAAGGTAGGGATGTTAGTAAGTTAAGAATAAACTTTTTTCATGTCAGTTGGATAAATAGTAGTGTTAGGAAGCTTGACTAGTTTTCTAAAAACAGTAAGGCTAATTTATTAAGAAATCACATTGTTAGTGCTTTTGTTGTCCCATACCTAATAGCCGATTCACCAATAACTTGGTAATACTTTTTGGATCCTTTGTTACGTTCTTATTTGGTATAAACCTAATCTCTCTATTTGTTTTTTAGACTGTAAGTGCCTTGGTCTGAAGATTTTGTTGTTGTGCTGATCTTCCAGTATTGACACCTGTCTTGGTCCTTTCTAAAAATTTCATGATTCTCTTGCTTGGAGATGAGAACTGTATCTGAGGGAAGGAGAAAAAAAATATTTTTCTTGCTGTAGTCTGTTCACATTTAATTTGCTGTTTCTTAATTTAGCATCTCTTGTATTGGTTCATCTGTAAACATATACCCTTTTCTGTTTCTATACCATTGCTGAACATGATTAATCAGTAAAAGTGAACTTGGTTCCTGTTAGAGAAGCCATTTTTGTGATGGTTCTGTGACTCTAGAACTTCCTTCTTTTTTTTTTTTCTTTTTTTTTTTTTTTTTTTTTACTAGTCTGACATAATTGGATTCTTTAGAAAATTTCTCTGGAATTTCTTTTGAAGTTAATTTAGAAGAGTGTTGGATGACTTCAGTAGAGTAATTTATAACAAGTTATTTGGGTGACACATACTTTTAAACTTGTCTCTAATGATAGCGGATTTTGTGCATCTTACCTTATAGTTTAACTCTGGTATCAGAGGTAGTACCTAAAAACTTTAGTATGAGCTCACTGCATAAAAAAAACCCAGCAGCTCAACTAAGTAGCACGGTTTAATTTGCACAAATCTGCTGTACTTCCTTTTAGAAGTTGGAACATTCTCCTCTGTCTCTGGAAGTCTGCAGTAGTCCGGTTCAGGCCAGAATACAACAATAATTATCAGTTATCAAGTTCAGATTCCACAGCTCTTACTAAAACTTACTCAAATTGTAGCAGCTTTAGTGAACTACATCTGTGCTCACTAACAGATCTGCACTCTGTTGTGCAGAGATGTGGAATATGCGTTTACTTGGGTCTCCCTGTAAAATGCACGTGGATGTTAATTATGTTTTCATTAGCTGAATTTCTAATAGTGTGTATATCATACTTAAGATACTTTTGAGTCATTGACAATTTTGCAGTATCTAGCTGCAGAGCATGATTCACGTACCCTTATAATTTAGGCAGTTTCATCCATTTCTTTCTGTGCTATTGTTCAGCTTCAAGTAATATAGTTTGCATTATCTTGCATTCTCTTGCTTACTGAGAGATGTTTTCCCACCTGTGGAGAGAGCATGGGGTAGAAAAAGTACTCTTAGGTTTTATCTTAAGCCATTACCTTCTCTTGCCTGTTTTCAAACTAGAGAATTTTACTGGATTTTGACAGTATTTCTGTACACGTAAACACTGTTTCCATTAAAACTAGAAAAAATATGGGACTTGTGGTGGTCCTGAGCATCTAGTCTTTTATTAAGGAACTTTAATATGGCCTCTAAGATTAACTTTTAGGGACTAATTTGAAAAATCAGCTTCTTCTAGGAAGCTAATGAAATAGCTCCTGCAATCCATTCTAGATAGTACCGGAAAATATTTCAACAAGCTAATTTTGTCACAGCTTTTCTGACCAGACCTTACACAAGATGCTACATCCCATTTATAAGAGGAAATAAAGGAGTGAATGTTACAGTTGTATTTTCATGATACCTGTGATATATTTGATTAGTGTGACGCTTTGGTAATAAAAGTGCAGATGTGATGCTATAAATGAGATGAGGCTAGTTAGATTCTAAAAACAGATCTGTGTGAGAAAATAATACCAGAAAACAGAAGGAAAATAATGATTAAAACACCACAAGTGTAATCCTCTTGTAAGATAAGCATCTGAAAAGTACTCATTTCTTGTTTTTTCCAATTACAGGGACTTGCCATGAGGTGCTGAAGCCTTGTTTCATTGATTCGGAGAGACTGGACCTAAATGGCGCAGCATGACTTTGCTCCAGCCTGGCTTAATTTTCCTACTCCACCATCATCAACAAAGGTATGTTCTTTGCTGTTCTTTTGAACAGGCAGTCTCATTATTAGAGAAGTCTAAACGTCATAACCTCAATCATAGTAAAAATACAAATCTCTTTATGAATATGTGAAGGGTGATAACGGATGATATCTAGCAAGTCTTGCTGTTGTGATTTAAATAGTTGGACCTTGGTTGTCAAGCTCGTACCTCCAGTAGGGGTTTTTGCTTGAGCATCTGAGTTCATGGAAAGAAGTATGTGCCTGGACACATTGTCAGAGCTGTTGTTGGATTAAGGTTGCCTTCATTAGGAGTTTAAAATTAATTATAGTATTTTGTGCTAGAAGAACTGAGACAGAGGCATGTGCTTAATGTTCTTACTTCTGATTTTTCTCTGTCCCCTATACATTTTACAGAAGTATTATTCTATCATCCAAGTGATTAAAAAAAATGCTTTTGAAATAGACCTTCTGAAATGGCTCTTCAGTTGCTGGTGGGATGCTTGCTACTACTGGTAGTGTGTGGCGCTTTCAAATAGTTGTGCATTCTCACTGTGGTGGTTTCATCTAGACTACTGTTACTCACTTTATACAATGGGACAGCTTGGAAACAAGAAATAGCAATCTCTGAATTATTAGGATTTGTAAGTATTCTAGGAAGTCTTGAATATGTCTATCATATAAATGTTTCTTTTTTTCTGGCCTATCCTTCTATTCTTTCTTAATTTGTGTGAATGCAGAAGCAGAGGCAGCACTGCATATTTCAAACTCGTCATCTGTTTTATTTCCCTATTTATAGACCTGTCATCTTCATTGTAATCTTTTGAATGCCATATCCATATCTGCAGCTATGAGAGTGGCATTGCCTTGCTTTAATGTATTTATGTAAGTTTCTTGCTGTCTTTCATGTCCATGGAAAATGTTTAGCCTTTATAAACTTATGGAAATAGGCTTGTGCTGTTGTTAAATGCACAGTTAGCTGTCAGTATTAGTTGTGTTCCCATTGCTTTACTTATATATGTCTACACACATACATGCATGCATTTTTTTTTAAGTCAGGTCATTGAATGTCCTTATTTATTATATTGCTATATTCATCTTTCTTCTACACTGATCTAGCTAGCTTCTTTGTTTAGTATAGTCTATCAGCAACTGTCAGTTGCTGTTTTGGGAACATCAGGCCTATCTGTTCCAGGATGGTTCCTGCGATCTGTTTGTTTTCATTCTACTTGATTTCTGAGATATTCAACTCTTTTGATCTGCTTTTTCCAATTTAAATACATTTTCAATCAGAAAAGTAATCGGAGCTTAGTTTAATATGGTATCACAATTGCAAAACAATCTTTCTCCACATATTTCAAGAATCTGCTGGGAGAGCTTTACCTGCATACTTAAAGTGTCAATATAGCAGGATAAAAATAAGTTCCAGCACTACCCCAGTACTACTCGAATATATCCAGGGTGTGGGTTGTATCTGTCACCTCATTCCTGAATTGTGGGAAATTTCATTGCAAGCATATGTTGTGGATCCTGTTCTCTTCCATGAATCTGCCTCAAGGAGTTTAGATAGACTTTCTTTCATCTCTTCCAAAAACTCTGTAGTTGTATGCTTTCTCCATTATAGTCTTTGTGCTTCATTGTTTGAAATGCAGCTTATTTCCTTGTGTTACCTCCTCCCTCAATGATCAGCATTCTGTGATATAGAGCACATTTGGATATTAAACACTTGAAAAGTCTTTTTGGTCCTACCCAATGTGTAGTAATTCCTAGTTTATGGAATAAGACTTATCCTGTCATTCCTCTACAAGACAGGTCTCAAATGTTGTGCCCCCCTGCTCCCTGTCCCCTCCATTTCCTAGAATAGATGTTTATTTCTGCTTCCCGTATCTCAACAAAGCAGCTGAAGAGCAGGTAAGAGGGATGGAGATGAAGAAGAAGAATGGGGTGAAGGAAGGCAAGGTGTCTCATGTTTCATGCAGAATGGAGCTGGGATGAGGCTATGGTATCAACAACATTTAGACTTGAGGAGGAGAAACTGAACTCTGCCCAGTCAGTTTATATTTCCCTGAAAGAGGCACTTTTAGGAATTGCATCTTTATGAGTTTGGTTTCACCCTCGATCCTGGGTAGCTGAGGCTTTCCCTTACATAGGTAAAGGCTAGCATTAGAAAAACCTGATGCCAGGAAGCTGGGATTGTGAATGAGTTTTCTTAATGTGACTGATACAGATTACAGCTTGACCGAAATCCATCTCACCTATTGCTGATAATTTCCTCTTAAGGATAAGCTTTTATATCATCTCCCTGTCACTTATATAGCAAAGTCTACTGAGATAGCTGGGTATCCATTGCTCAGTAGCTTTAGTTCAGGTCTGAAACTAATATATTTGCATCAGTGCAGTATTGCAGTTGAGCAGGCGGAAATGGGAAAGCGTTGTGAATAGTGAAGCCATCTTGGGATATGGACGAAACTTTTCAGAAAGGATTGCTGTAAAATGTGTATGGGGAGATTGCAGATAGACTGGTAAACTCAGTAGTTTTTGCAAGCTTACTGTTACTTCGTGTTAAACAATAAGACTTCTTATACTTCAAAAATCTGTGTTGCTTTCTTTCTTGGCTGGTTGAATCAAGTCAGATAATTTCTCAACTTCCAGAAATTGCCAGTAGATTTCCTGTTGATTACAAAGTTTACTGTCATCCTTGCCACAAGAGGCTTGATAGACTGATACCTCCATCATGTGGGGAAAATGCAAACTGCATGATCTTTGCACGCAATTTAGACTTTAGATGCATTATATCAAGTACAACTCAAACACTGTATATAAAGTGCTGTCAGTTATAGTTTGTGAAAATGTGATTGTTCTTCAAAGTTCATACAAAAAAAAAAAGTAAGTTAAACTCCAAAGGCAATATTAGAAGGTTTTCGTATGTAAATGAACACATGAAGCTATCTTCTAAAATTTCATCTATGATCAACAGATCTGGAGCTTTTGGAAATTTTTGGCAGCTTATTCAAAGTTTGTTTCTAAGGAATTATTTTTTACTTAAATATTGAGATTCATTATGATAATTTGTTAACTACTTAAATCTTTTGATAATTTCTTGTGGTTTTCTGGGTTTTTTTCTCTCTCTCCAAGTTTGTCAAGGAAATAATTCACTTTCCAAGTCTCAAATCGAGAGGGAAATCCCTTTTCATTTGACTTCTATACAGTTTGGAAATACATATCTATTGCTTACTTGAGTTTGAATTTTAAGCAGTGGATTTTGAACAGCACCTTGAGCTCTGCTGGGGCATTGTCAGTAGAACTTGGGTGTAATTTTTTGTGTGATTGTCTCATGGTGGTGGGGGAGAAGGAAATAATTTTCTTCAACATATCTTCCAAAGTAGTTAAACCTATTACTGTGATTTCCTTTTTTCTTTTTTTTTTCTACTCACTTTGACCAGTGGAGTACTCTATCCATTAACATCTAAACAAGCCATATTAATATTTAATAACTGTTGAAATAAACTTGGGGCTTTCAATTTCAAACATGCACCATTACTGCTATACTTTTTTTTTTTTTCTTCTTTTTTTCCCTGAATGTTACTCAGTCTGGAGAGGGAGCGAGCTTCAGGCAGCAAAGTTGATACTTTTGGTGCAGTAAAGTTGATACTCCCTGGAATCACTAAGCTTACTTTGCTCACATAGTACATTTCCGCATTTATGCATTTGTAGATATTATGGCCCTCGAAAGTGTTGGATCTCTTGTACATGTGCAATACAATGGACATATATGTGCACAGTATGTGCTGGAGGGAAGGGGGCTTTGCTTCATCTGCATCAAAGGTTGGCTGTGTGGCAGGGAGGTGCTGGGTAACACAGCTCTCTGCTATCAATCACTGGGATATGTGTGGCATGTACAACAGTAAGGCTAAGCACTACTTTTGCAGAATGAAAATTTATTCTTGAATTTTTAAGGTGTAACAGCAAAAGAAATGTTATAGTGTTAGTAAAGCCAGATAGAAGTAATAGGGAAGACAGCTGCTGTAAGACATGATCTTTTTTGGTTTAATCCCCTTAGGTATGAGTTCTAGTCAGGATGTGTTTTGATTTCTGAGTGCTATTCTCAACATAAGGTTTTAGTTTATAAAGTACTTCCTACTGGTATATTAAAGATTTACTTCTTTAAAATTTCTACAGTGCCTACTTTATAAGCTGATAATTTGAAGTATATTTGTGAATCTGTACACTTTTGACTCTAGGTTTTACTTGTATTTCATAACTAGTTGCATTTGCCTTATTAAGTTATAATGACAAGGCTAACAAACTGGGCTTTTTTGGGGTACAGCTGCCTCTGGTGGAAGCAACTCCTTGCTTTCTATGCAATGCACATGTGTAGTCTCTAACCACCCAAATTAAGATCCCAGACTTCTTTCCTACCTTCCAAACTGTCATCTCATATTCTTTGTTACCTTTTTTTATTTTTCCTCTGCTGCCACATGTCACTTGTGCTCTTTTCTGCTGCCAAACCAAAATAAACACTTGGGTTTTTTACTTTGTGTCACAAGCATGGTCCTCAGCGCTGTTTCAGTGTCCTGGAGCGGAAGATATAGCTTCCGCTTCTGCTAGCATGGGAGATGATGACCTAACTCTGAACATATGCATACTTGAGAACTGCTGTATTGTCTGCCATTCATAGTCCTTTTAAAAATGGATTGTATATACCACGAGTAATGTACATATTATAGTTCTGATAATTCAGTTTTGTTATTAATCAGATATCTTAGGTCTACCACTTGTGCTCCTTTACAGTCATCACTGAACTTTGAGAAGCATTCTGAAAATTTTTTGTGGACAGAGAATCATTATGAAGCAAATCGCAGAAGACACAACTCTTCAGATGGATTTGATCCTAACATTGGATGGCCTAATGGAGGTATAATTTAGCTTTCATGGAACGTTTTAAATACGTTTACATTGTTGCTTTGTAGCACTTTGGCTAGAAAAAAAGTCTGATGATATTAGATGTCCTATGCCAAATGCTGTATTCTGTAGTAGAATAGAGGTAATGGAAAGACAGATCTGGGAGACGATGTGATGACTAAGGGTTGGTTAAAGTAGTGTGATTCCAGGTGTATTTCTCTCTTAAGAGGAAGGTGGTCAAGTTAATTCTCTAGCCAACAACATATAAATGAGCAGCCAGAAAAGGAGTTTGACTTCTTAATGTTGGACTACTATCCTCTTTCTTTGGCACTGTTTTGTGAGATTCTTCCCTGCTGCTTATGTGAATGAAAACTAAGTTTACTATGCTATCACATCCCAGAGTATAGAGCTTCTTGCTTAATTCCTCTACCAATTTTGCAAAGGTAGAATGTTCTTTCAAAACTGTTAGTAATTACATTTCTTTAAAATTTAAAAATCTAAGGGCATTTTGGGAGAAAAGAGAAGAATGGTTGGCGTTCACAAGGCAGAAATGGTACAGAAAATATAAACCATCGTGGGGGATACCACGGCGGAGGTTCCCGCACTCATACCAGCACTTTCCACTGTGGAAAAGGCCAAGGACTGCATGAAAACAATGTATCTGATAATGAAACTGGGAAAAAGGAAGACAAGGAAGTACCCAAACAGTTTGAGGCTGAGGATTTTGTAAGTTAATTGTAATTATAGTAAACAAGGTTTCATTGTTTCTGCAAGTGCCGTTTTGTCCATTACAAGCTACTTCATGAGATTTCACCAGTTACAGATCATCATATAAGGGATCACCCTTCGGTGTTAGTCATTTGTCCACTAACTTGTTTCTCTTTTTATATCCAGTTTTTATCATTATGTTGTTATTATTGTCACTTAAGTGTTTAAGTGAAACTATAATTGGGTTCTAAGTTTATTTCATAATATCTTACCACAGTTTACTGTGGCATGTGTATGTATTAAATTCTACACAAGTACCTTATTGGAAATCCGAAGTACTAACAAAATGATCTTTCTGCCACTGGCCGTTTGAGGTCCCATGCTTCAACCTAAAATTGTAGGATGTAAGGGGAAGGGTGAGCTTCCTCTTTGAAGAACCATACATCACTGTGTTTTGCTTTCTCTGGACAGTTCATATAATGGTATTGACTGCTGCTTGAGATGTTTTATTGGAGAAGAGGAAACAAGTGAGCATTGATCTCTTTGGGTTGCAGGGGGAAGTGTCTAGTCTGTCTCCATTTAAAAATCTTTGACAGCAGAGGTCATACTTCCGATATGTGATTCTTTATTTCATTGGTCCCACAATTCAAGACTTATTTTCCTTT
Source organism: Gymnogyps californianus (assembly GCF_018139145.2). NCBI lineage: Eukaryota > Metazoa > Chordata > Aves > Accipitriformes > Cathartidae > Gymnogyps > Gymnogyps californianus. The sequence goes on along the minus strand of NW_026113982.1, from coordinate 35,636 downwards.
CAGCCATCTTTGAATCCTGAATATGAGAGAACACCAAACCAGAATAAGTCTTTAGCTGCAGGTGTGTGGGGTGAGTATTTTTGATGTTTCTAAATATAAAAATGTAGCGGAGATCTGAAGTTGTTTTATTTGAAACATAGGAATTTTTTTAGAATATTACAAAGGTATAGATTGAAATTGAGGAAACTTCAATATTATTACAGTGTAAGTATCTTTTTGTTAGAGAGGTGACACTTCTATTTGGATATCAATCTGTTGGTCTGTAGATGCAGCCACAACTAGGATTCTTTCCAAGAACAAGTATAGGTCTTTTTGTAAAGATGTCAAGAATTTATCTCCCAAGAGGAAATGCGATGAAGGTGGGTCACCTAAACTAGTGATGTGATTGCTAGCTGAAGACTTCGTAAAAGAATGCTCCTGACTGATTAGAGCTGTTGGAAGATCTTGGAGAGAAACCTAGGAGGGCTGGGAAGAGCAGGTTAGTTTGCAGAGAATCATAGAATCATTTAGGTTGGAAAAGACCCTTAAGATCATAGAGTCCAACCATTAACCTAACACTGCCAAGTCCACCACTAAACCATGTCCCTAAGCACCACATCTACACATCTTTTAAATACCTCCAGGGATGCTGACTCAACCATCTCCCTGGGCAGCCTGTTCCAATGCTTGACAACCCTTTCGGTGAAGACATTTTTCCTAATATCCAATCTAAACCTCCCCTGGTGCAACTTGAGGCCATTTCCTCTTGTCCTATCACTTGTTACTTGGGAAAAGAGACCGACACCCACCTCGCTACAACCTCCTTTCAGGTAGTTGTAGAGAGCGATAAGGTCTCCCCTCAGCCTCCTTTTCTCCAGACTAAACAACCCCAGTTCCCTCAGCTGCTCCTCATAGGACTTGTTCTCTAGACCCTTCACCAGCTTTGTTGCTCTGCTTTGGACATGCTCCAGCACCTCAATGTCTTTCTCGTAGTGAGGGGCCCAAAACTGAACACAGTATTCGAGGTGCAATTTGAGTTTTAAGGTCTCTTCCTGGAAGCAAATGTCTTAAGCTGTTGGTTGTGTTTATGAATTACTTGTAAGAAAGCCAATTCTGAGAGTGGGCCTTTAACTGAACTGTAGTCTGGGTTTGTTTTCTCATCTCCACCTGATAAATTTGGCTACTGCTTTATAGTTCTGTGGGCTTTAAGTAGTGAATTGTTCACTCTAAGAAGGTGGCAGCTTTAGAATGCACAGGTTTTAAAGTAATAAACTTACTCAAACCTTTCTCTTTGAGGAAATAATTTAATTAAACATAAAAGCTACAACTTAAACTGTTGTTAATACTGAGGTCTGAAACTTGTTGCTCATTTTAAACAGTACTTTAATTTGTTGATTCTTTTTCTCATACTTCCCCAGTATGTTTTGCATTCTTAGGTAACACTAGGTGTAGGCCAACCCCTCAATATAAATATCTAATTGCTAGGAACTTTTGCAGGAGCCTAAACAATTGGACTGCTTTCCTTTTTTGTGTATTTAGTAGCTTTCATGTGAAAGTCAGGAAATATAGTTATCTTTCAATAAAAGAGTAACAATAGCTAAATTTTTTTCCGAACCAAGTTGTGGAAAATTATATAGCAACTTGAGTGTTTTACAACCTTTGCAGCACTCTGGCTGTGGCTGCTGCATGATGTGGCTCAATTTGATCTGAAGGAGGGCAAGTTTTCTAGGCTTTCTAGGTATCGCTCTTCACAAGTAAAGGAAGGAATGGTTCTATTAGCTACATAGATCTGCAAGCTACAGTGCAGCGGCTTGTTACAGCTTACAGCTTGGGATCTTACTTTATTACAGCTCTGCTATTGCAAGCCTTGTTTTGTAATTGAAAAACTGAAATTAAGGCTATTCTTATTCCCTATTAAAGGAAACTTAATATTCAGGACAAGAGGAATGTTACCATCCCCTTTTAATGACTTTTAAAAACTTATACTTCTGTTAGATTCCATTTTACCTTGTGTATGTGGGATGGGAGAATGCGAGTATTATGAAAAGTCTTTTCATAAAGTTTAATGAGAGCTAAGTATACAGTTATCACAAATGTTTCATAACATCTACCTGCTAAACAAAGCTAAAATCACTTATGCTTTTAAGATAGGTTTTTTTAAATGTAGGATATGGTGACTCTGCCTGTGAAGTAGAAATGCTTGCAGAGAGAGGAGATAATCTTGGAAAAGGTTGTTAATGCAGCATTGGAATGCATGTGCAAAAAAAAATAATTAAAGTGTTTTTTTCACTTTTTGAAAACTTTAGAACTGTTTTTAATAGGTGTTCTTTCAAACTGTTAAATGTCAGTTACTTAGTGAGTATGACAGCTGACTGTGTGTCTCCAATTAGTGCTCTCTTGAACCTGGAAATGGTATAAGCTTCAGATGTTCTATTATGCCCATCTGAGGCATAGAGATAGAGAAACCAGTCATTACCATGGTCTACAGTAGTATGCATCTCTTCTCTCATGTTTATAGAGCCTCAGTGTGGAACATTTGGCTCTAAAATGAGTTGTTAATAAATATATGAGTAATTATTCTTTAGTAACCTTAAAGGGAAATATGAAAACCATAATCTCTTTTGAAGATTAGGTAACTATTAACAACTAATAGTATTTGGATTTTAGATTTGCAAACAAGAACTGTGTAGCTAGCTTCTATGACTGAAGGATATCTTTATTTTCCGAAAGTAAAATTCCTGCATTGCCAAGTGAAATATTTTATAAAAAGTGGTTGTGGAAAAATGGAACAGAACTTGTGTTTACCCAGGTTTGTACAGTGTGTTATTTGTGGAACTAATACTGGACCAAGTTCCTGATTTATGACTGTTTGCTCTGGGTCATATGGCTATCCAGTACCCTGTGAACTAGGAACTTAAGAATGTATACACATGCATATATATATACGTGCACACACTTTTTTTTTCCCCCCCCCCCCAGAGTACCCTTTGAATCCTAAATCTAGATCTCCAAGAATGCTGGTCATTAAAAAGGGCAGTACAAAAGAACTGCAGATATCTGGATTCCCTGTAGTAGGAAGTCTTCATTCACAGCCAGTAAAGAATGGAACTGGCACAAGTGTTTATAAAGGATTAGTCCCTAAACCTGCTACTCCACCCGCAAAGGTGAGTCTTGGATACTGGTGGCATGAACAACATGCTGAAAAAAATCATGCTCTAATTCTGAATGTGCTTATTTCACCCCTGAGAGTACTGTTCCTAGAGTATTATGCTTTCAAATCTTGCTAAGTGCAGAACATCCCGAAAGTGAACAGAAACACTTTTTCTCATTTTTCTTTTTAAACGATACTGTAATTGGATCTCTCTTTGTTTCTCATTTACCTTTTTTGAGAAGTGCAAGAGCTGTCCAAGGGAGAGTGAAAAGGATGTTTTTAACTTACAGAATAGCAATGCCTTTTATATATGTGTTTTTAACAGAAAAATAGATACCTAGTGGAGAGCTATAGTTGGCATAAAAGTACCTCCAGAATTTATCCCAATTATTGATATAGATGTGCTTAGTGTCATTCTGGTCCCTCTCCATATGCAACTTTCCATGTTCATCTTTTGATTTTGTTTCAGGAATTTTTCTGTGCTCCTGAGAGCATCTGATGGAGCTGTTCTTAACACTCTCAACATACTACATTAAAACCACTATTTTCAGCTGTTGAAGACTCATGTTTTGATTCTTAATACCTCAAATATGAGGGTCTTAATTGTTTGTAAATTTAACTCTATATAAAAAGTGTAAACAATATTTGTGAGAGAGGATGAATTGCTCATAAACAGTCTCTTTTCCACAATAAAACAGGTATTTGCTCTAAATTATGGTTGTAGTTATGATTTGCTTTTGCTTAATCATTTTTCTAAATATTCCTGAAAATAATCCTATTGTAGTTAATGACTCTCTAAATTTTTGTTTAGCCTACACAGTGGAAAAGCCAAGCAAAAGAAAATAAACTTGGGAATCCATTTTCTCATGAATCTGCATATGGTATTGGCAATTTCAGTCCTTTCAAATCAACTGCCAAGGCATTTACTGTATCACAGAATTTGGTGAAAGAGGTAAAGCAATGTCTGTAGTTTTTATCAAATCTATCAAATTTTAAATTTGTTTGGTTGGATAACTGGATCAGTAAGTTTTATGCAGAACTGTATTGTGGAAGTTAGTGTGGGAGAGAGAAATACAGAAGGTACATCACTGGCCTTTAAGTACTGCAATATTTGCTTTGTAAGTTTGATTTGGAGTAAAAATGGTGCATTAGGAAGTATAACCTGGTAGGTTTAAACTTCAAAACTGCTAATAGTGTGATACACTTCAGAAGGTCCACTGTTTGTTAGCAGGGCTCCATAAACCTTCATCTCTGCGGTTACATGTAAGAACTATACGTATTGAAATACAAATATCTTCCCTCTGCTTTTTACTGTGGATATACATGAAACCTGAAACTACATGTGCCTGTGAGTTTGTCTTTCATTCAAAGTTTTATAAATGAATAAACTTCTAATATTCTTTCTTTTTTCTGACCCTCCCCGATTAGTGTAATCGGTCAAATTCGTCATCCCCTATTAACAAAGTTGGTCAGCCTCGTTTAACAAAATTGACAAGAATGCGGACTGATAAGAAGAGTGAATTTTTGAAAGCATTGAAACAAGATAGAGTGGAAGAGGAACGTGAAGACGAGAATCATGCTGGGCAAGAGAAGGTAGTTTTGTTCATACCTATTGTAGATCCAGCAGTAACAGTTCTCAGACTGAACATAAACTAGGAGTTTCAGGGAGTGTGAGAGAGAGACAGACTACTGGAATCACACCCTACCTTCCCTGAGACAGGCCCAACAGGCAGACAGGACAAATGATACAGGGGATTCCCTATCCTCTCTCTGCCTGGCTGAACACGGTGACTCAAGGGATAGGGAGCAATGGCAACAAGTTCCTGCCTGGCGCAGCAGGCACGTCTCCTCTGTGACTACCCCACCTTCCCAGGTGCCCTTGCATAGTAGGTATGAGGCTCTGCAAGTGGAACCAAACAATGATGAGGATGATGGTTCATCTAGCTTGGAGATGTCACTGAGGTTAAGTCAGCCTATGCCCTGCATCAAAACTGCTTCCATAAAGAAAAAAAGATGGGTCATTGTCATAGGAGACCCTCTCCTGAGGGGAACAGAAAGCCCAATATGCAGACCGGACCCACTTCTTAGGGAAGTCTGCTGCCTCCCTGGGGCCCAGGTTAAAGATGTGATGAGGAAACTTCCTACCCTGGTATGGCCCTCAAGTTATTATCCATTATTGATTTTTCAGGTAGGCAGCGATGAAGTTGCAACAAGAGGTCCGAGGGCAATCAAGAGAGACTTCAGGGCCTTGGGATGCCTGGTTAAGGGATCAGGAGCACAAGTAGTGTTCTCCTCTGTCCTTCCAGTTGCAGGGAATGATGAGGGAAGAAACAGGAAGAGCCAGCTGATCAATACCTGGCTCTGAGCCTGGTGTCACCGGCAGAATTTTGGGTTTTTTGATCATGGATCGGTCTACATGACACCAGGCCTGCTGGCGACAGACGGGATACACCTGTCTCAAAGGGGGAAAAGGATCTTTGCACAGGAGTTAGCAGGGCTCACTGAAAGAGCTTTAAACTAGATTTGAAGGGGGAAAGGGATAAAACCAGGCTCACTAGAGATAAGCTGTGGGGTGGCATGCCAATGTTTGAGGGACGGTGTGCTAGCGAGGTCCTTTGGTCTGCCATCTCAGTGGAGGTAGGGGATGGAAATCCATGCAGCAGCAAAGACGCAAGGGTTACTGATGTATTAGAAACCACGGAAGCGCCTAAGAATGGTCATGTAGGAATTAGGGCTTCTCCCCCAAAAAAAGGTGGCAGGATCAATAGCCCAAATGAAGTGCATCTATACCAATGCACACAGCATGGGCAACAAACAGGAGGAGTTGGAAGCCATTGTGCAGCTGGAAAACTATGATATAGTTGCCATCACGGAAACATGGTGGGATGACTCACACAACTGGAGTGCTGCAATGGATGGCTATAAACTCTTCAGAAGGGACAGGCAAGGAAGGAGAGGCAATGGGGTAGCCCTGTATGTTAGGGAGTGTTCTGATTGTCTGGAGCTTGACGATGGTGATGAAAGGGTTGAGTGTTTATGGGTAAGAGTCAGGAGAAAGACCAAAAAGGCAGATATCATGGTGGGAGTCTGTTATAGACCACCCAACCAGGATGAAGAGGGAGACAAAATATTCTATAAGCAGCTGGGAGAAGTCTCACGATCGCTAGCCCTTGTTCTCGTGGGGGACTTCAACTTACCAGATGTCTGCTGGAAATACAATACAGCAGAGAGGAAACAGTCCAGGAGGTTCCTGGAGTGTGTGGAAGATGATAACTTCCTGACACAGCTGGTGAGTGAGCCAACTAGGGAAGGCGCCCTGCTGGACCTGTTGTTTGTGAACAGAGAAGGACTTGTGGATGATGTGGTGGTTGGAGGCTGTCTTGGGCACAGCGATCATGAAATGATAGAGTTTATGATTCTCGGAGAAGTAAGGAGGGGGGTCAGTAGAACTGCTACCTTGGACTTCCGGAGGGCAGACTTTGGCCTGTTTAGGGGCCTGGTTGACAGAGTCCCTTGGGAGGCAGTCCTGAAGGGCAAAGGAGTCCAGGAAGGCTGGACATTCTTCAAGAAGGAAATCTTAAAGGCTCAGGAGCAGGCCGTCCCCATGTGCCGAAAGATGAGATGGCAGGGAAGAAGACTGGCCTGGCTGAACAGAGAGCTTTGGCTGGAACGCAGGAAAAAAAGAGTTTCTGACCTTTGGAAGAAGGGGCAGGCCACTCAGGAGGGCTACAAGGATGTCGTGAGGTTATGCAGGGAGAAAATCAGAAGGGCCAAAGTCCAACTAGAGCTTAATCTGGCTACTGCTGTAAAAGACAATAAAAAATGTTTCTATAAATACATTAGCAACAAAAGGAGGGCTAAGGAGAATCTCCATCCTTTATTGGATGCAGGGGGAAACATAGTGACAAAGGCTGAGGTACTTAATGCCTTCTTTGCCTCAGTCTTTAATAGTAAGACCAGTTGTTCTCCAGGTACCCAGCCCCCTGAGCTGGAAGACAGGGATGGGGAGCAGAATGAAGCCCCCATAATCCAAGGGGAAATGGTTAGCGACCTGCTACACCACTTAGACACACACAAGTCCATGAGGCCGGATGGGATCCACCCCAAGGGTACTGAGGGAGCTGGCAGAAGTGCTCACCAAGCCACTTTCTATCATTTACCAGCAGTCCTGGCTAACCGGGGAGGTCCCAGTTGACTGGAGGTTAGCAAATGTGATGCCCATCTACAAGAAGGGCCGGAAGGAGGATCTGGGGAACTACAGGCCTGTCAGCCTGACCTTGGTGCCGGGGAAGGTTATGGAGCAGATCATCTTGAGTGCCATCATACGGCATGTACAGGACAAGCAGGTGATCAGGCCCAGTCAGCATGGGTTTATGAAAGGCAGGTCCTGCTTGACTAACCTGGTCTCCTCCTATGACAAGGTGACCTGCTTAGTGGATGAGGGAAAGGCTGTGGATGTTGTCTACCTGGACTTTACTAAAGCCTTTGACACCGTTTCCCACAGCATTCTCCTGGAGAAACTGGCCGCTCATGGCTTGAACGGGCATACTCTTTGCTGGGTAAAAAACTGGCTGGATGGCTGGGCCCAAAGAGTTGTGGTGAATGGAGCTAAATTCAGTTGGCGGCCGGTCACAAGTGGTGTTCCCCAGGGCTCGGTATTGGGGCCAGTTCTGTTTAATATCTTTATCAATGATCTGGACGAGGGGATCGAGTGCACCCTCGGTAAGTTTGCAGACGACACCAAGTTGGGCGGGAGTGTTGATCTGCTTGAGGGTAGGAAGGCTCTACAGAGGGATCTGGATAGGCTGAATCGATGGGCTGAGGCCAATTGTATGAGATTCAACAAGGCTAAGTGCCGGGTCCTGCACTTGGGTCACAACAACCCCATGCAACGCTACAGGCTTGGGGAAGAGTGGCTGGAAAGCTGCCTGGCAGAAAAGGACCTGGGGGTGTTGGTTGACAGCCAGCTGAATATGAGCCGGCAGTGTGCCCAGGTGGCCAAGAAGGCCAATAGCATCTTGGCTTGTATCAGAAATAGTGTGGCCAGCAGGACTAGGGAAGTGATCGTCCCCCTGTACTCGGCACTGGTGAGGCCACACCTCGAATACTGTGTTCAGTTTTGGGCCCCTCACTACGAGAAAGACATTGAGGTGCTGGAGCATGTCCAAAGAAGAGCAACGAAGCTGGTGAAGGGTCTAGAGAACAAGTCCTATGAGGAGTGGCTGAGGGAACTGGGGTTGTTTAGTCTGGAGAAAAGGAGGCTGAGGGGAGACCTTATCGCTCTCTACAACTACCTGAAAGGAGGTTGTAGCAAGGTGGGTGTCAGTCTCTTTTCCCAAGTAACAAGTGATAGGACAAGAGGAAATGGCCTCAAGTTGTGCCAGGGGAGGTTTAGATTGGATATTAGGAAAAATGTCTTCACTGAAAGGGTTGTCAAGCATTGGAACAGGCTGCCCAGGGAGATGGTTGAGTCAGCATCCCTGGAGGTATTTAAAAGATGTGTGGATGTGGTGCTTAGGGACATGGTTTAGTGGTGGACTTGGCAGTGCTAGGTTAACAGTTGGACTCTATGATCTTAAGGGTCTTTTCCAACCTAAATGATTCTATTCTATGATTCTATACTTTTTATTTGGCTGTAAACAGCTGTTAAGTCATGGTCTTGATCTTTAAATGAAGGAAAGGAATTACATTTTGATGAATTTTAAGAAGTTGCTCCAAGTACTCCTCTTTCTTCAGTGCTTCTTAGTAATTTCTTTTTTTCTTTCTGCAGTATCTGTTCATACATGTTAGAGACAGATGTGCCTGAGTTATTAGGAACAATAAAAAGAATAAATAAGCTTAGTACGCTAACCTAATCTTTGTGGTGGGCAGTGTTTCACACCTTGGCCGTTAGTTATCCTACAAAACAATTAATGGACAAACTTGGTTCTGCTTCTCAAACCGTTTCCTTTCTAATTCAAGCATTTAGATAGCCAGAAGTTCTCTATTCTTGGTCTAGTCATAGGGGCAGTAGTTTGATTTATGCATATATAAAGAACCTGTTTTTACTTCCTAATTGAGAACTTGGAGGCCTATACTGTATATAATATTATGTGTCAGTTTTCTTTCATTCTGGATCAATTTATGCAGTGCTTAGCTGGCGCCTGAGAATATTTTTCAGTGCTACCAGGCACCAACAAGCCATAAGCATAGTTATCATACATAGTCCAAGTGAAGATAAGTAATGTATTATTCAGGATGAGGCGATTAAAAGCCTATGTTTGCTGTAAATGAGTGGTTTAAAGTGTAAACAAAAAAAAAGGCACAAATTACAAATCAGCCAGACAAATAAAATGAGTGGTTTTGAGGAAGGGTTATTCAGATTCAGAGACATGAAAAAAGAAACAGTGCTGGTGTGCACTGCTCAAAAGTAAGGTTGACTTTTCTGACCCTGTTCCTATTTCTGGCAAAATAAAATTTGCTGTAATGGGACTGTACAACTTAGCTGTATGTATCAGTTGGGAAAGGTCTGCATCTTTCCATTAGGCATTTTATGGCTGAGCACCTTGAGATGGGTGTTGGGGGTAATGCTGTTCATGTGTGTTTAAGAAATACACAAAATTTTGATTTAAGATTAAAAAGATCTTGGGAAACACTGTCTTGAGCTTCAGAATTCTGAACATGAATTTGGTGGGAGTTTCTATTCCTGAAATTGTCTTGAGTTCTTAATATCTTCATGATACTTATGTCAAATGCATTTTGTTGTCCCTGATTTTCAGAAGTGGTGTATTTGGGGGGGGAGGGGGGAGGTTTTTAGTAGTGAAAATTGTAATGTCCTTGGACAGATGTATGTAACACGTAGCCTGGAGTATTTGTTGATAAGGGCATGCGTCCTCTTCCCTGCCCTTGCTGTTTCACTAACAGGTGTGAAAAGATGTTAAATCATGTAACTAATAGTTGTCCTACTTCCAACATTCATTTTAATGATCATCAGTAGAAGACATGGTGTGCAACTGAGTGGATAGGGAGATAACCGCGCAACAGACTTTTATAACGTGATCCTGTTGATGGAATTTTAAGGCCTGCAGTAACAGATTTCATCTCTGAAATAATGAGGCAAATCATGATCAGCAGCTGAATCATGCTTGAAGAAGCTATTTTGCCCTAATATATTAAAACTGTTTAATATTTTTATGAATTTTCTTTGATAATGAGATGCATTCTTCAGGCGTATGATTTAACAGGTGAATATATGTTTACTTGGGGTACTTGTTCTTCAGAAATTCTTGCTGAGCATTCTAAAATTTCTGGAGGCAGACAACACTGTGAGTGGGAGGGGAATGATGATGGATGATCTTGATCATGGACTGAAGTATGATTTTGTACAAGTGCAGAACTGGCTGATTGAGCGATTGCCTCCTGCTATGGATAATGCTGTTATGCCAAGTTTAGGGATTTTGTCAAAAGGGTGTTAGCTAGATAATTTTCATACTCTCCTCTGTTTTTACACTTGGTAAGACTTCTGAGGCTATTTGGCTCATTACTAAATAAGAATTACAAGTTGCTGAATGAGTAGAATTAAAAGAAACATCTCTGGTTTATAGGATTAAAGAACTTAATATTTGAGTGAACCTGAACAGTCTGCTTTCTAAATAAACTTTCTTCCTAGTTCTTATTTCATGGCTAGTAAGTTACAGTTGCTGTAACAACAGCCTGAGAAGCTCTGTGATGTGTGCCTGTGTGTAGGGGAAGCTGTTGTCTGAATTTAAAGAGCAGTATCCAATCTGAACTTGTGGCAGATGAATTTGCTGGTTGAGGTAAGTTGGCTGTGACCTGCCCCTTAAACTAAGCTGTCCTGGTTTCAGCTGGGATAGAGTTATTTTTCTTCCTAGTAGCTGGTACAGTGCTGTGTTTTGGATTTAGTGTGAGAATAATGTTGATAACACTCTGAGGTTTTAGTTGTTGCTAAGTAGCGCTTATCTTAAGCCAAGGACTTTTCAGTTTCCCATGCTCTGCCAGCAAGCAGGTGTGCAAGAAGCTGGGAGGGAGCATAGCCGGGGCAGCTGACCTGAACTAGCCAAAGGGGTATTCCATACCATGGAACATCATGCCCAGTATATAAACGGGGGGAGTTGGTGGGGAGGGGCGGATCGCTGCTGGGGCATTGGTCAGCGGGTGGTGAGCAATTGCATTGTGCATCACTTGTCTTTTCTTGGGTGTTATTTCTCTCTCTTTTTTGTTATCTTCCTTTTCATTGCAATTATTATTATGTTGTTATTATTATTATTAGTTACTATTATATTTTATTTTACTTTAGTTATTAAACTCTTATCTCAACCCATGAGTTCTACTTCCCCCCCCCCCCCCCCCCCCCAATCCTCCTCCCCATCCCACCAGGAGCAGGGGGAGGAATGAGGGAGCAGCTGCGTGGTGCTTAGCTGCTGGCTGGGGTTAAACCACGACATAAGCAAACTTGAGAACTCTTTTGCTTTCAAACTTCTCCTGACATGCATGGCTCTGATATTTTATTAGGAACCTTGTTTGTAAGTTCAACAGATAAATTATTTAAGCTGCCTTTCATACTTATAGAAATAATAAGTTCGAATTTTAAGATATGTTTGAAACTTTGTAGAAAAAAGTTTGAGGCTGAGCATGGGAGTTGCTTTCTACATTACTTGATCAGTGGCATAACTTAAGATTTCTGTAGTATCTAGGTATTGCAAACTCTAGAAGTATGAACAGTTATCCCCGAAGTAGTATAGAGCGTCTCCATTTAAACTTAATTTAAATTGAACAGAATCACTGAATTGCAGCATTTGCAGACATTTACTTGTGAATGGAATTTACTTTTAAACTTTGTAATATATAATTATTTTTGACAGGATGATGAGTCCTTTAACTTGCACAACAGCAACAGTCCTCATCATGAGAGAGATATAAACCAAAACTTTGAAAATGAAATTCCGCAAGAGAATGGCAATGCTCCAATTACATCTCAACAGATCATTCGATCTTCACCTTTCCCTCGGGCAGATGTTCTTTCAAGCTCACTTGAGGCAGAGCATAGGTATGTACTTTATTATAATATAAAGAGTGTTCTTTCATGGTAAGTGTGAGCATGTCTTAAATTCTTACTAGTTCAGAAGTCAGAATCTGAAAACTGAGAACACATAAAATGTTTAATGAGTACTGTCAAAGTCTAACTTTTAGACATGTGCTAATTTAACATGGAATATACTTTGTTTCTACTAGACTTGTGTACTGACATCTTAAACTTGCTTTACTAAAAATTTGATGTATTTCATTATAAAGAAATAAAGCAAACTACATAGTGACTTCATCCCTCTGATTTTGGTCTGCATGTCTAGGAAAAACAATGCATATAATTGCTATTTGTATTAATAATGCTTTTAAATACTGCATCTTATGTAAAACTCCAGTGAGTTTTTCCTTGTTAAAGAAATTAATTATTTCTGTAGCTGACTAGTTGATGCTGTCAGTGATATCACAAGACAATGCACTGGAAAGGGAGAAAGTAACTTCAAAAAAGGATTGAAACAATTCTAGTATCTCATAATTGTAACTGCAGTAGCAACTGGTAGAGATTGAGAATGATGCTGCTGGGAAATCACAACTCAGTCTGGAGGTGAGCTTGTCATGAGCTCTGTTAAATTCTTACTGTTTCTGGCAACTACAGAAACGTAGTGATAGATTAGATAGATTTTTTTTTTTTTCTTTTAGTGATAGATTCTACGTATACATTGGACTAGAGAACTTTTCCTTTTGTAGTACCTGCAGAGGAAACTTTCATGACCTCTTATCCCTCATGAGTATGAAAAGTGAAATGCACCCTGCTCTGTTCCTTTTTTTTCCACCATTGGCTATGGAGACAGAAATCTTTGGCCACTAGAGGCTACTGATGAATATTTTTGAATAGAAGATAGGAGTCAAATCTAACTCTCATTTGTCAATTCAAATGACTTTGAATGGCCTTCATAGGGTTTCTGGGCAAGCATCTTTCCTTGTGGTATCCCAGAGATGCTGTGTCTCCATACTATACCAGCCCTTTGGCTGAGACCTCTGCATGTATGTAGACAGATGTTATGGTAAGCCTTTTTGTGGTAAATTGGACTTGAAGTGACCAGCTTAACTCACAGGATACTTGTGCATACCTAATAACTGTATAGGCACGTCTTGTACAAAATACATCTTGGGCTTCCTTTCTGCTGGGGGAATTTCCAACATGCAGTGATTATGTACTTATCCTGTTGGTGTCAAGTTTGCTAATCTGAAGCTTAATTTTTTTTTTACGTAGTTCACACTTTTAACCATTCTAGAAGCCTAATGTTGCTTTAAAGGGACAGTGGTCCTGCTAACTTTAGATGATATTGCTTAAAAATTAATTAGCTATTGCCCTAAATTTTATTTATGTTAACGGGAGCTATGTAACTATTCACTTTACCATACATAATACTGTTAACATCTTTGCTTGCAGTAAAATTTTCTGACTCAAATTACTGTTGCTAAAAATATAACTATCATTGAACTGCTTTTGGCATTGCATAATGGCGAGTCTTTTTCTGTATACAAATGCACATATTCTCTTAAAAGAGAGAAGTTTTGGATGACTTGCATATTATTTCTGCTGCTTCCTGAGGATTTCACCGTTCCTGGCTGTCACATTATCCAGTTTGGTTCAAACACTAGAGAGGATGTAATTTCCATTTCTGTTATTGTCCTGTTAACTTTTTTAAACAATCTCAGTAATGCTGTCCCCTTCCCCCGCCCCCCCCCCCATTCCAGGCTTTTATTATGGTTTTAACAATAGTCATTGGTGTCGTTGGTCACCTGTAGTGACACATCCAGTGCATATCCACTGTATTGGGACCTAGAATTTTTTGTAGGGAGGGTTATGTTGAAGGGCATTTCTTGCTGACATCTGGCTAAATGGAATACCTGGCACATGACATCAACTGTGAGTTCATCTAACTTCCCTGTTTTAGTATATTTACTGTTCTTCAGCTCTAAGTGTCAGTTTCTTGTGTCAGTTCTGGCATATACTTTAGAAACCTCTTTATTTTTTTGTGAAATAGCTTTAACCTCCTTTAACATTTAAGGTCAACAGGTGTGTGGTTTGCCTGAAGAAGGTGCTAATCCTTTTGGCAAAAACTTTGCAGCAAGAGAACTTACAATCTTTATTGTTAAATGTCAGTGTCTTCACCCTCAGATAACCTGTGTTTTCACAGCGTCTTCACGCCTAAAACCACTTTCTTCCTGCTCAGATACTGCTGTCCCACTTTTGATACTAGCTAAAACACTTATTATTGCATCTTTGGACATCTCAAGCTTAGTCACAAGAGGAATCTGTCTCCATTTCTTTTCCTCCCCTCATCCCAAAACTCACTCCTAGTTGTAGTCTGTCTGTGCTGGAATATCAGTATCTGCTGTCAGGTGAGACTCAATTGCAAAGAAGCCTGTCCTGGCTCTGACATTAGCATGTGCTAGAAAAAAGAAACTATATGAGGCCATTGCATCCTGAATTGTGCTTCTGTCACTGAGGATTAATGCAGCTTCTCCCATGTGCATTGTCTCCATCTCCAAACTTGATGCAGAAGATACTGTGTGTCTGAGGTGAGGAACCATCTCTGATATTGGTTCCCATGGAGGGGCATCACCAGCATTCCTACGCTGCTGCTCCACCAGAGCAGTTATGCAAAGGAGATACATTCTTACTTTTCCACCTGACAGATTTCTTGTCTTAAAATGAAGGTACAGTTACTTAGGTTCTGCTTTCTTCCTGCTTGAACTTTAGGAATATGATGAATATCATAGTGTAGCCAGGGTCACTTGATTGTACTAAAGTCATTTGCCTTTGATAACTTCTTACACAAATATATTGATGATGGAGGTCGCAGCTTAATGGGCTGTAAAGTCCATAGTCCCAACACCAGATATGCTTTTAAGAGAAATCCTATGCATCAATAGCTGAACTTGCATATGATCCAAATTCTTTTCTCTTTTGCTTTTGCCTTCTTTATTGCTGCAGTCCTGGAGAGCAGCCATCCAATTGAAACAGAATATGAAAAACTGTCAGCTTTTTTTTTTAGGCTGGTAATAAAGATCCTGAAGTGAGAGAATATGATGAAATTTGGCTTTTGTGTCCTTATGTTCACTGGATTGGCAGAGAGAGCAGGGTCTATTTTGTACGTGAAACCTGATGGCAGGAAATGTAATACTTGGTATGTGCAAGTGATGGTGTGGATATATGCTTGAAATTAAGAATGTGTTCTATAGATAAAGTATTACTGTTTAATTTTTGCAACCTTTGAAATTAAACGTGTAGTGGTAAAACAGGGTCATCTTTGAAGGACCTGAGAACTTCTCAACTTCTGTGCTTTATATATCTTTTGTAAGGCTTTTAACCTACTTTTATGTAAGAGTTTGTTTAAAAAAATTATGGACTGATTAATCCATTTATTACAGATCTTTACACATCTATGTAGGCAGAGCTTGAAATGTCTGAGTGTGCATAGCAAATTCCTTAATGTTGTCCTTTTTATTTTAAAGGTTGTTAAAGGAGATGGGCTGGCAGGAAGACAGTGAAAATGATGAAACATGTGCTCCACTAACAGAGGATGAGATGAGGGAATTCCAAGTCATTAGTGAACAGGTAACGCTAAGTTAATGTTCCATTATGAACTTGTAGGTGGCTACCCTAAATGCCTACCTTTGAGGGGGATCTCCAGTAATTTTGATGGTTAGGGATGCTGCCATTTCAGTACCCTTTTTCTTTCCTCTCTCTTGCCTCCTTGTGCTTTCGGAAGAATAGTTGCTTTAAAAAGATAGGGGACCAGTGCTTATTGTAGGTAAGGCCTATTCTCAAAATATCAAGGGAAGGGTAGGGGAGTGGTTCTGAGTAGTTTCAGCATTGCTGGTAGTAGAATTGCACAGGCTTTCCAGGACCTCAGCTTAGCCTGAGGAAAGGGAGTTTTCTTTCAAGGTTTTTATGCAGCTTCTTTGGCTTTCCAAAATCTGAATTTTCTCTGTTGGAAGTTGAGGGACACTTAATTCACTAGTAACAAAGTCTGAAAAGGCAATCTAGACTCGAATATTTTTTTTTTTTTTAATTAGGAGTGTTTTATATACCTGATAGGGGTCAGTGAGGGAGGGGCTGGAAGGGAGAATCTTGCATAATGTTAAATCTGAACATTTGATATTTCCATAAGCCTAGCCATGCAGGTGCTAATTAGAGCATTTTGAATATTAAACTCTTAAATGCTTGGCTTATTGCCCAACTTCTGCACCATGTCTGGAAATGCAGTAATTCCTTTCTTGTAGAATAAGTTGTTTCCTTCTCTCCACTGTCTTTGACTTTCCAACTGCATCAGGTAGACAGACTGGGATACCCATTCCTCCCTGCTTCTTCTCTTCCTGGGCCCCTTCCTCACTGCAGACCCTGCCCTTCTTAGTACAGGTGTTTGCAGCAGACTGTGGAAAAAGGGACTGCATCACAGGAGAGACCATGTGGGAGGGATCACTGGGGCAAGATGTCTGAGGAAGTGGGTGAGAAGAGGGTAAGCTCTTGTTCACTGCAGGAGCTTAGTTTAGCACAGTTGGAGGCTCTTGGATGCAGGTGGCTGGCCCAGAAGTGAAGGCGCTCAGGTGAATTTTCCTTTGTGTGTATATATAAAATAGGTCATGCAGTGGATCTAATGTAGCCCATAGATGATGTAGAGAATGCTGAAATGCAACAGATTGTTGTGTTTAGCTTTTTCTTTCTCTGAATACATCTTGTTTTCTCATTTCAGTTACAAAAAAATGGCCTTCGGAAAAATGGCATTTTGAAAAATGGCCTCACCTGTGATTTTAAATTTAGCCCCTGGAAAAACAGCACTTTCAAACCTGCTCTGGAGAATGAGGATTCTGAGACGAGCAGCAGTGATACATCAGATGATGATGATGTGTGAAGATTTCTGTAACATCTGCAGAAGCTTGTTTTGATCTCATGAAAATTTGGGGATATATTGTCCAAAAAAAAAATTTCTAATTTATATAGTAACATACCCCGTTAGAGGAAGAATGATGGGACTTCTCTCTGAAGAAAACAAGGAATGTTGTGTTGAACATTACTATAATTTCTTTGCAAACAAATGTTGTAGAATGAGGACTTGGGTTGACTTTCTTCATCACTGCAGCATTTCTGACTAGCAGTGTGACAATGTAACAAATCAGACTTTCTCATTTAATAATAAAAACAAAAAGAATTGTGTAATGTCTCGCAAAGCTTCTGTCTTAATATGTCCAAGTCTATTAGGAAAAAAAAGGCAGCTTGACACAGTGTTTTGCTTGCCAAGTCATTTATTTCTTACAATGGAAATCCTTGAGTCCACTTTGTATGCAAAAAGGGCAATGTAGCATGTTAGCTAAAATGAGCAAAGAGCACTAAAACTCTTTTCCTTAATTGAGCTGTTGTACTGTTCTGCTTTTTCCACGCATAACTGTTCTTTAGCCATTTGTAGTGTAGTCATCATTATTAACAGCAAAACCCCCTGATATTTCAGTTCCAAATTTCTAGAACTAACTTTTAAATTGAAAGCTTTATGTGGGGTATTGCAAGACCCAGTATTCTCACAGTGAACACGTTTCTTGTGGGAAAATAAGCACTTTGATTTTTACTATTCACGTGCAGAAAAAATAATTACACTGACTGGATTTGTCCACTACATGGAAAATAAACTGATTTACAGAGTATTGTCTCAGTGCATAGCATCAAGGGTATTGTTTTAAAATCTAGTAAGTTTTGTTTGCATTTATATTAAATGTACTCTGGCAGCAGTGACTGCATTTCAGAATGAGTTAAAAATATTTTTATCACCAGATCTTGCCTTTATAAGCAGCAGAAGTATATCTATGCAATAAGCACCTGTTTTGCTTACTTTGTGTCAAACTTTTTCTTTATAATCACACATTTAAAAACTAATATTATTTATAGTTTTATTTGGTTCATTTCAGTTCTTTAAATATTTTCCACATGGTTGTACAAACTATGTAGCATTAATTCATAAGCACAACTGCTCTTGGTGATGTCACGTACATTTATAACATAGCTTATATATAGACATTCCTCCTTCAAAATATTTTTGAATTGCACTACTTCTTATAGTAAGTAATTTGCAATTTAAAACTCTAAAGCAAAAATATTTATAAAGCTGAGATTTTGTCCATGTTTAACTTCTTTAGGAAAAGACATTTTTTATAAGGTGGCATCTAACAATTTTGGGCCAAAGGTGGTGTGTGGGGTTTTTTGGGGGGTTGTTTTTTTTGGGGGGGGATGGGTGTTTGGTGTTTTTGGTGTTGTTGGTGTTTTTTGTGTTTTTTGGTTTTTTAAAAACAATTTTCTATTCAAGAGGTCAGGTGTTTTTTTTTTTTTCTTGGAACAGGCATGCAAATGTTGATGTTAATTTTGGCACAATGTATTGAAATATGCATTTTCTTATCTAAATTTAAGAGGATAAAAATGTTTCTTTTTTAAAGAGAAAACTGCTGTATTGGTAATGAAGTATTTCCTACTTGTAATACCTTACCTTTCTCTTTCCCCTCTCCTGCAGTGGTGTTGTTTTGTTTTGTTTGTTTGTTTGTTTTACTAACTTTGACACCTTGGTGTAGTTTATTCTCTTTTTGGTTGTCACATCCTATCAACAGGATCTTCTGCCTATTGTAGTTACTTAGTGGTATGTAAATACACTGTTTTTACTAAGTGAAAACTTTTTTTGCCTTGATGTTTCTCAAAGCAGGACGTAGACAATTCCCCCCCCGTCTTCAATTTAGTGACAAGTGTCACCTGTAACTAACCCTTTGGGAAGATACTATAATTATAGAAGAATTGTGTTATACTAAGTGTATAGACTTGGGAAATTTACAAGTTGTAGTTGAGAAAATTTTCTTTAGAGAAAGTAGACATAATAGTTATACTTGGTACTTCTGTTTCTCTAGTTTACATCCTGAAACTGGTAACAGAAGCACAGGTCACAATGAGCTGTGAGCAAAGGAAGTAACAGGACTTGAGTAGTGGTTTTGCTTCGTAGAACGAAACACCTTTACAGCCTTTGTAACTTGTTTTCTATGAGTGTGACTTCTTGTGACTACTTCCCTTGTATCTGCTGTGTTGTCCATTCTGACTCTATACACCCAGCATAATTACTCTGTACTCATACTATACCGTGTTTGTGTTTCTGAAGTCTATTGTGTTCGATATGGTGATTTGATGATGTGCAGATGCATAACCTTAACCAACTGATACTTGTGGATTCAGTGCTAGTCCTTATACAGTGGTCCATTCTGACCCTTCATGCTAGTTCAGAAACTGACGTCAAAGGTCTGCATAGCCCTTAGCTTAAATGGTTATCTGCCTGCTCTGTTACTTCAGTTTGCCCCTCACCACAGTAAGAGATGGAAGTGGGGAAGCTGTGATGTTTTCACTGAGGAATTGATTGCCTTATGTTATATTTACTTAATGGCAAAGCTGAGTAATGCATTGGTCCTCTTTTCTGCCACCTTAATAAGAAACACCTTCTTTAGTCACTCACTGAGGAACTCTGTTTTTGGTTGAGTTTTTTATTTTTATTTTCCTGGGAAGTGTCACTTGAAACAAAGTTTGGTTTTCATATTTTACTTCCATAAAATGTAAAGCATTCTTTTGCACTGTCCCCCTCCCTTTTGTTCAGTGCCTGAGGATGTAAAGCAGAATGAAATCTGATTTTCTAGTATGTAACAACGCAACTTTTTGCATCTTTGACTTTGTTCCTTTCCCAGGGCAATTTTAGTGGTTTATCAGCCTTTCTCTTCTGTCGTACCTGAACCATGATCCATTCCCAGGATACATCCTCTCTTGTTTTTCTGCTTGAACATATTAAACACCAGCAAGGAAGTCTACCTTAAAGGCTTAAGAAGTTGTTGGACTAAGCTTGCCCATTCCTTTAGTAGGTTCTAGCAAGCTTTGGATATTAAAGAATGTCTGCTGGAGATAGTTTGTCAGTGCTGGGCCCCAGAGAGCTTGACTTTAGTGACAGTAGTCACTGATTGCTGCATGCAGACATGGCACTGCTGTATGATTTGCAGTAATTGCTGCCATTTCTCTTCTTAATCCTGTCTGTATTGGCAGAGAACCGCATCTTCTTAGTTCCTCTTCCCATCCTTTTTTAAAAGGGAAGATGACTGATTAATCACTCACTGATTTTCTGATCTACTGGTGATGAGGAATGTGCCCTCTGCGTATACTGATGGTATGGAGGGTACCTTTGTTTATGGTATAAGGATCTGGGGCTCCTTTGCCTCATCTAGAACGACTAGAGGCCTTCCTCACTGATTTGTACAGGGCCTTTTTCTCTATTAACTGGTAAGAGAAGCTAGATATCTTTCCTGAAAAGAGTGTTAATTACAGTAAAGTTGTCCATTGATGTATATTGGACCCAATCAAGATTCTGAAGAAGATTTTTGCTGCTTGTAATCCCAGTCTTTGAGAAATGTTATCAAGTATGAAAGAAATTGTTTTTTGTTCTCCTATGCAATTGCCTCGGGGGGGGGGAGGGAGGGAATAAAATCTGTTTTATTTATGATGAGGACCTCAACTTTAGTGTTTCTTCTTTAAAGAATGCCTGTTCTTTAGTAAATACATTTAAACTGCTGGCTGTTAGAAACTGGAAGGAGAGCTTAGTCAAGGATGTCTTTGTTTTTCCCTGTTTTCTATTTGCTGCTAGGCAGTGGTTGAGACAGTTTATTCCACTGCATGGAACTTTTGGTCCGATTAAGGATTATTGCTGTTGTGCACCAAGAATTATTGGCTCATTAGAATGATAAATGTGCTGACTAGCTGGTCAGCTTTCCTCATGCTGTTATTCATAGTCATTAGTGAGCTTTATTGCAAATTGAATGAGGTTTGTTTCATTCCCTGGATCTCGCTCTTCAGCCTTCCCTAGAGTAGCTGGCAACACATTTGCTAGACCGGCACTGGCAGTGATTTGCGAGGCAGTCTG
The DNA here is from genome assembly GCF_018139145.2 of Gymnogyps californianus. Lineage (NCBI taxonomy): Eukaryota > Metazoa > Chordata > Aves > Accipitriformes > Cathartidae > Gymnogyps > Gymnogyps californianus. Next base: position 14,495 of record NW_026113982.1, on the reverse strand, counting down.
GCTGCGTGAAGCATAGGTGTGTATTCTGTCTCAGGAGGTTTGCGCTTCCTCAGAGATTTGAAAGCAACTTCTAGGGTCTATCTCTGTGTGTTGCCATCTGTCGTGGTTTAACCCCAGCCGGCAGCTAAGCACCACGCAGCCGCTCGCTCACTGCCCCCCCACCCCTGGGATGGGGGAGAGAATCAGGAAAAAAAAACCTCGTGAGTTGAGATAAAGACAGTTTAATAGGACAGAAAGGAATGAAAAACAATGATAATGACAATAATAATATGACAATAGCAATACTAAAAGAATTAAACTATACAAAGCAAGTGGTGCACAATGCAATTGCTCACCACTCATTGACCGATGCCCAGTTAGTTCCCGAGCCACGATCCCCCCTCCCAGTTAACTCCCCCCAGTTTATATACTGGGCATGATGTCATATGGTATGGAATAGCTCTTTGGCCAGTTTGGGTCAGCTGTCCTGATGGTGTCCCCTTGTGCCCCTCCAGCCTTCTTGCTGGCTGGCCATGAGAAGCTGAAAAATCCTTGACTTAGTATAAAAACTACTTAGCAACAACTAAAAACATCAGTGTGTTATCAACATTCTTTTCCTACTAAATCCAAAACACAGCACTATACCAGCTACTAGGAAGAAAATTAACTCTGTCCTAGCCGAAACCAGGACACCATCTAGGAAAGATCTTCGGACAGACTAAAGAAAAATTCATACCTTTGACCAGTTGGTCAATAGAGTGTACTGCTCTGTTACTAAATTCAGTGCCTACCAAAGCCTGCTTCCATCATGTTCTCTTGTGCAAATCTGATTATCTGATGGAGATGCGAGATCTTACAGGGTCTATAGTGGCATGCGTTTCTTAAATCCCTACAAAGATACCTGAGAGTATGCTTGCTATTTAGACTTCGTTCTGTATACATCTTCCTTGAACATCCTCTTAGTATGTAGCTATTTATTCCTCTGGCAATAGCATGATTCCTATAGAGGAATGACATTCTATACTTGCAGGGCAAATGCTCATTTACTTTCCTATCCTATCTGGGTCAAAGATACAGCCTTGAAGTAGAAGAGAATATTTTCAGCAACTGGTATGATTGCTGATTTCCAGAGAAGCATCTCCACATCAGGCTTGATGGAGCTTGGATCAATATGAGAGAACTTGAGTTCCCCTTAGGAGGTGTGGGATGGTACCTGGTTCAGGTGGTACTAAGCAAGGTACTACAGAGGTTTCACCTTGGAAAGCAAAGGAGTGCAAACTCCTTCCACTCTGCCAGGAAGCAGTCAGGCTTGAGAACTGATGCAACAAATTCCAAATGCTTGAAAGATGAACTTGGAGCAGCCTGGTGGCCTGAGCTATTGCATTTTGGTAGGCTACCAGGCTGGCTGCATGCTGTCCTGAATTATCATCTAAGTCTACAGATTCTGAAACAGGCCTCTGCATCAGGTACCAAAAGACAGATCCTGACCTGTATGCTCACAGTTGGGTCAAGGGAGGTGATGTAGCTTTTTCCTCCAATCTGTTACTCAGTATAGCCAATAGCAGGAAATGATTTGCAGCTTTGATCCTGCTTATTCTAGTATGGTGGCTTTGGTACAGTGGCTTCCTTTTGATTCTTATTCCTTCTTCTGTGTGATAGCTTAGTGTCTGGGAGCTCTGTGCTATCCTAATCTTTGCATCTTCCATCTCACATTGTTTCCTGTTGCAAGACTGCTGAAGTGGAACCATCTTTAGCAAGTTATGGAGCGTCCTATCTGAGCTTGTGTGTCTGCATTCTTGCAATCTCCAGCTTTATTTACACCTTCACTAAATGCTACGCTACTGGAGTAGCCTTTAGAGCCAAACTCTCACATGATAGAGCAGTCCTGCAATTGCTGTTTGTGTGAAGGACTCTGCGTTGTTCCTCTAGCTGTGGCTATACGGTATTTCTTCTTGAAGTTACTCAGAGAAAATACACACACATAAAATCACTCAAAGAAAAGAGTTTCTTGTGAGCAGGTTCTTTAAGAAGTGTTATCTACATGCATGTTCATCTTCTGTCTTCCTTCTCCTGTTCTTCAGTGTCTGCAGTTAGCTGTTGATTTAGGATTCTGCATTTGGGGAAACAATTGGAAAGGTGTAAGTTGTAGCCTTGCCCTATGTACAGATGAAAAATGATCTAGCTTTGAGTCATCTGGTATACATGTGCACAAACGCATGTGCGCACACACAATTTGAATGTAATAGAAGGGAACATTGTAGAATTATTAGCAATAACTTATTTTCTATGCTTGCTATTTGTACCTGTTGGTGTTATTGGTGGTTCTTGTCATGAGTATCATGTTTTTTCCTACCCAGGATATACAGAACTTAAATTATATCCAGGCTGAAGGGCCTCTTCATCAATTACCAGGTTTGCTTATTTTCCTGTAACATTGCTTTAGGTAACAAGAGATACTGTTTGAATGGATAATGTTTGAAATGAGCTGGTCTGTAAGGAATTGACGTGTACTGTAAGCAGCCTACTGAATCAAGCTGCTGTTTATGTTAAGCTATAAACACTTCATTACCAAAAGCTGGGAAATACTTCTGTCTGCATTGGAAAGCTATTTCAAAAAGAAGCTCGAGTATGAACGTAAAGTACGCAGATATTTTACTAAGTCTTCACATGAGCATTTCTCTGCTCTGACTTTTTTGTTGTTGTTCCCCTCCAAAGTGTGTGTGCACAAATAATATTTGTACAGAATAAAAACATTTTCTTAGTTCAGGTGAATGAATTAGTGTGGTGGGTTGACCTTGGCTGGCCTCCAGGTGCCCACTCCCCCTCCTCAGCAGGACAGGAGGGAGAAAATAAGATGGAAAAGAACTCGGGGGTCGAGATAAAGGCAGTTTAATAAAGCAAAAGCAAAGGCCGCATGTGGAAGCAAAGGAAAACAAAACAAATCAAATTATTCTCTACTTCCCATCAGCAGGCGATGTCCAGCCACTTTCTGGGAAGAAGGGCCTCAGTATGCGTAGTGGTTGCTTCGGAAGACAAATGCCTTAATAACGAATGCCCCCCCTCCTCCTTTCTCTTAGCTTTTATCCCTTTGGTCAGTTTGGGTCAGCTGTCCTGGCTATGTCCCCTCCCAAGATCTTGCCCACCCCCAGCCTACTGGTGAGGGGGGGCAATGTTGGAGAGACAGCCTTGATGCTGTGGGAGCACTGCTCAGCAGTAGCCAAAACACTGGTGTGTTATCAACACCTTTCTAGCTACCAATACAGAGCACAGCACTATGAGGGCTGCTATGGGGAAAGGTAACTCCATCCCAGCCAGACCCAATGCAATCTCCACCCCTTTTTCCATACCATTTGCCTCACGCTCAGGTCCCACATAATTTGATCATAGAATCATAGAATATCTCGAGTTGGAAGGGACCCATAAGGATCACGGAGTCCAACTCCCTGCTCCTCACAGGACTATCTAAAACTAAACCATATGACTAAGAGCGTCATCCAGATGCTTCTTGAACTCTGACAGGCTTGGTGCCATGACCACTTCCCTGGGGAGCCTGTTCCAGTGACCGACCACTCTCTCAGTGAAGAACCTTTTCCTAATGTCCAGTCTGAACTTCCCCTGATGCAGCTTCATACCATTTCCTCATGTCCTATTGCTGGTCACCAGAGAGAGGAGATCAGCACCTCCCCCTCCGCTGCCCCCCTTGAGGAAGTTGTAGACTGCGATGAGGTCACCTCTCAGCCTTCTCTTCTCCAAGCTGAACAAACCAAGTGACCTCAGCCGCTCCTCATAAGTCTTGCCCTCGAGACCTTTCACCATCTTGGTTGCCCTCCTCTGGACACACTCTAATAGTTTGATGTCCTTCTTATATTGAGGCGCCCAGAACTGCACACAGTACTCGAGGTGGGCCGCACCAGTGCAGTGTAGAGGGGGACAATCACCTCCCTCGACTGGCTAGCTATGCTGTGCTTGATGCACCCCAGGACCCGGTTGACCCTTTTGGCTGCCAGGGCATACTGTTGACTCATATTCAGCTTGCCATCAACCCAAACCCCCAGATGTCTTTCTGTGGGGCTGCTCTCCAGCCTCTCGTCCCCCAATTTGTATGTATAATCAGGATTGCCCCATCCCAGGTGGAGAATCTTGCACTTGCTCTTGTTAAATTTCATACAGGTGGTGACTGCCCAGCTCTCTAGTCTATCCAGGTCTCTCTGTAAGGCCTCTCTACCCTTGAGGGAGTCCACAGCTCCTCCTAATTGAGTATCATTGGCAAACTTACTTAATGTACATTTGACTCCTGCATCCAGATCATTTATAAAAACATTAAAGAGCACTGGCCCTAAAATTGAGCCCTGGGGCACTCCACTGGTGACTGGCCACCAGCCTGATGTAACCCCATTTACTGTAACTCTTTGAGCCTGACCCATCAGCCAATTGTTCACCCAACATATTATGGACTTGTCTAGCTGTGTGCTGGACATTTTGTCCAGAAGGATACTGTGAGAGACAGTATCAAAAGCTTTGCTACAATCAAAAAACCCAACATCTACTGGCTTCCCTTGGTCAACTAGATGGGTGACCTTGTCATAAAAGGAAATTAAGTGAGTTAAACAGGACTTTCCCCTCATGAACCTATGCTGGCTATGACCAATGACTGCGTTGTCTCTCAAGTGTTTTTCAATAACTCCCAGAATAACCTTCTCCATAATTTTACCAGGCACTGAAGTGAGACTGACAGGCCTGTAATTACCAGGGTCTTCCTTCTTACCCTTCTTGAAAATTGGGACAACATTTGCCAGCTTCCAGTCGACTGGGACCTCTCCAGACTCCCAAGACCATTTAAAAATAATGGAGAGAGGTCCCATGATAACATTGGCCATCTCTTTCAGTACCCTGGGATGAATCCAATTGGGCCCCATAGACTTATGCACATCTAGCTGGAGCAGCAAGTCTCGAACAAGTTCAGGGTCAGCTGGGAGTTTATCATCCCCCCAGTCATGGTCTTCCAACACAGGGCTCCGGGGGTCCCAGGGCCCATCATCGGTGTTAAAGACAGAGGCAAAGAAGGCATTAAACATCTCTGCTTTGTCTACGTCCCTATTTGTGAGGTAATCGACCTCATCAAGTAATGGACCAATGTTATCTCTGATCCTCCTTTTGCTATTAACATGTTTAAAAAAGCCCTTTTTGTTGTCCTTCACAGTGCTGGCCAGCTTGAACTCTAATCGAGCTCTGGCTGCACAAATTTTCTCCCTACAGTGGCAAACAGCATCTCTGTAGTCCTCCTGTGTCGCCTGTCCTTGCTTCCAAAGTCCATGCACTTTCCTTTTCCGTCTAAGTTCTAGAAGAAGATCCCTGCTCAGCCAAGCCGGCCTTCTGCCCCGCTTGCTTGACTTTTGACACTTTGGAATTGCCTGCTCCTGCGCTCTTAAGAGATGGCTCTTAAAAAGTGACCAGCATTCATGGACCCCAATACCTTCAAAAGCAGATTCCCAGGGGACCTTACTAACTAGCTCCTTCAGCAGCCCGAAGTCTGCTCTCCCCGTATCCAGGGTCAAAGTTTTGCTGGTGGTTTTTCTCCTATCGCCAGCAATTTGAAACTCAACTACTTTGTGGTCACTGTGACCAAGACAGCCACCAATCACCACTTCACCCATGAGTCCCTCTCTGTTTACAAACAACAAATCTAGGAGGGCACCTTTCCTAGTCAGCTCCCTTAGTACCTGCACCAAGAAGTTATCTTCAACATGCTTCAGGAATTTCCTGGACCTGTTTGTGTCTGCTGTATGATATTCCCAGTTGACATCTGGGAAGTTAAAATTACCCATAAGGACAAGGGCAGCTGATCTAGAGATATCCTTTAGTTCCTTATAGAATAATTTATCGGTATCGTTGTCCTGGCTGGGTGGTCGATAGTAGACTCCCACAACAACATCTGCTTTATTTGCTTTCCCCTTCATCCTTACCCAGAGGCTCTCAACCGTGTCATCGCCAACTGCAAGTGCCATACAATCTGTGTGAGCCATCACAGGCAAGATGCAGGAACAATCACAAAACCACGGATGAAATGCAAAGAGAAAATTTATTTTCATTACCTCACCAACCGGGGGATTCCCAAAGCAGCATCCGGGCAGAGGCACACAAGCAGGTTCACAGGCACTGCGGAGCTTGGTCCATGCTAGAGCATCACCGAACCTGCTGTTTTCGCCTGTATATCAGGGATTCATGCAGGCATAGTTTACCACTGTGCTTTGATCTTTTCCACAGCAGGGCAGGAATCTCAAGCATGTCCAATAGGGTGCCTCTGAGTCTATCACAGGCCTATGTTATCTAAACACAGATGTTCTACTTGTCAAACACACAAGGCTAAACAACAATTAGTATGATATATGTGTTTTTCTACACCCCAGCTGCAAGTCACTTGAGCGTGTTTACAATCCTCCTCACCAATCTTCCGTTGTTTTCCCACATTCCACCCTCTCGCTCAAGGGACCACTTCCGCTGGGCTGGCAAAGCTGGAGGTGTCCATTTGGGCTTTGTGTAGGGATGGTTCACGGACTCTGGTGCGGGTAAAACCAAAGACCTTTATTGTTTACAAATTTGTGCTTATATAGATTCATTAGCTGTCCATGCGCTCAGGCTTGTTCCATGATTAGTTAATACCTTCTGTTCACGCGCCGCGGCTAAGCTTCTGATTGGTGCTGTCGAGCAAGACACGCGTCTTCTGGCTTTGGTCTCTTATCTGTTTTCCAAGTTATTTCAGTCTTCAGCTTCTTTTCTGCGCACCTGCTTTATCACTTATTTACTCCCTTATTCTATGTCTTTCAAGGCTATGTCTAATTGTTCAAGGCTGCTCGCAACACTCCCTGCGAATTCCCACAGCTTTGTCGTGGTTTAACCCCAGTCAGCAACTAAGCACCATGCAGCCGCTTCCCCCTCCCTCTCCCAGTGGGGTGAGGAGGAGGAAAGAGGGGAAAAAAAGTAAAACTCGTGGGTTGAGATAAGAACAGTTTAATAACTAAAGTAAAATATAATACTAACAATAGTAATAATGAAATATAATAATAATAATAGTAATAAAAAGGAATATAACAAAAAAAGGAAGGGGGGGGAAAGAAAAAAAACCAGTGATGCACAATGCAATTGCTCACCAACCGCTGACCGATGCCCAGTTAGTTCCCGAGCCGTGATCCGCGCCTCCCGGCCAACTCCCCCCTGTTTATATACTGGGCATGACATTCCATGGTATGGAATACCCCTTTGGCTAGTTCAGGTCAGCTGCCCCGGCTATGCTCCCTCCCAGCTTCTTGCACACCTGCTTGCTGGCAGAGCATGGGAAACTGAAAAGTCCTTGGCTGAAGATAAGCGCTACTTAGCAACAACTAAAACATCAGAGTGTTATCAACATCATTCTCACACTAAATCCAAAACACAGCACTGTACCAGCTACTAAGAAGAGAGTTAACTCTGTCCCAGCCGAAACCAGGACAGGCTTGCAGGGTGTAGGGCAGGGTAATTTACAGAGGCATGCAATAAACACATATAGAAAAAGGAATAAACATATCCCTACAATAATGCTTTGAATCAGGTGTTCCACTCATCCTGTCAGGGAATTAAACCACTCAGCCAGCTAGGCACCACCAGTAGATTGTTTCATTTGATGTATTAAGTCCTGGAGATGTTGAATGTCGTCCTCTACGCTGGCTGATTCATCAGTTATGTTGAAGCAACACATGCCTTCAAAATTGGAGCAGCGTTTATGGTGTCAAAGGAGGAGATGATAGTCCACCGCCAATCGATTTTGTAATGTACCTTGGTGTACAGCTGTTACCTACTCAGAAAAAATAGCAATGAGGAACATTAACATCAAAAGCACTTAGCATAGCATAATTCTGTAATACAGCTACTGGGGTTGGCACGCCAATGAAACACTTTGTCAAAAGATCTGCAGCTGTTAATCCTCTCTCAATACAAAAGGCAGATGAGTTAGTTACAGTAGAGGCCAACCAAATCCAAATATTTACATGTTGATCTCACGGAAATGTATCCAGGGCATGTGCCTGTAGTACACGACTACAAAGCACAACGAGCCAACATGTGATAAGGGAGGAAAACAGGAGTGTCATCTCCTTCCAGTAATACATATGCCGTTGCTCCAGCTCCTTCAGCTAATATTACTCTGGGTTTGATAACCTGATGTGGGGTAATTGCCCACACAGATTGAAGAGCTTGCGCTTTTTCAGATTGAACTTCAATTCAATGTTGGGTTTGTGACACCAATAATACAGTTCCAATGCTATCTCCTCTAGATAAGGCACAGGTATTCATTGAAGATACCTGAAACACAAGAATTTGAGAATCTGATATCAACAGAGGATGTAAAATAAGAGGAGAAGTTGGGGTACAGAACCATATTGCATTCTCAGGGGTTATTATATGAACCTTCACGTCTAGACTAATAGGTTGCGTTCCCACCACGCAATCCATCGGTGTAAACAATTCAATTTCCCCTGTAGTTAATATTTTGGGAGAGATACCATCTGGAAGAATTTCAGTCCTCACCATGTTTTGTATGGGAGGTGTTGTAATATGATCATAGGGTGTTTGATTATGAATATTCCGGCTGTTTAACAAAAAAACTGCTTTAGTAAGATGTGAACTCCAATGTTGTAAAGTTTTAGTACTGGTTAGCTTTTTTAATTGTTCCTTCAACATCCCATTCATTCTTTCAGTCAAGCCATTAGCTTGGGGATGGTAGGCAATGTGGAATATCCAATCTATCCCTAGCCCTTGAGCCCAATCTTGGACATTATGTCCACTAAAGTGTCTTCCTTGGTCACTTTGTATTTGGTGAGGAGGTCTGTACTGATGAATGAGTTGTTCTAAAACTTCAACTGTGCTATGTTGATTAGCATATTTGGTGGGTTTAGCAAAAACCAGTCCTGACACTGTATCCACAGCAGTGAATACATATCGCCACCCCCTCGACAGGGGCAGGGGGCCCATGTAATCGACCTGCCAGATATTCAAGGCCCATTGACCCCATTTTATCTTTCCCCATGGCCTATATAATGCCCTTAAATGTAGCTGCATACAAATAGTACAATTATGTGCACATGCTTTATAAATATGTAATGGCTATCGAAAAGAAAGCATTAGCAAGATCTATTACCACCTTCCAGGGTTGTAAATTTTTGCTGATATTTTCTATAAGAGTAACCATGTCTGGTACCGTAACTGCAAGTGGGGGGTGACTTTATTCAATTCTCTATAATCTACAGTCATTCTCCAAGTGCTGTCTGGTTTTGGAACAGGCCAAATAGGATTATTAAAAGCAGTCATGGTTTCCTTGATGATTCCCACTTGTTGATGTGCCTGAATGGTTTGAGTAATTTCCTCCTCCCCCCTTGGAATACGATATTGTTTTACAGTTACCACCTTGGTAGGCACGGGCAGCAGAACAGGATCCCACTTCAGGAATACACGCAAGACAGTTATAGATCGAATAGCGAATCCCGCTTGTGAAGTTCCGAAGCAGAAGCGACCATTTAAAGTTTCAGCTGTTCATCCTGCCAACACATCAATACCCAAGATATATTCTTTAATTGGGGCAATTAACATTGTCGTGGTAAATGGAGTGGCATTTCCTATTGTTAAGGTAACCTTAGCTCGGAGGGCAGGGGTCGGATTTCCCCCAATCCACAGAACTGTGATGTGGATTCTTTATTATTAATATTACTGTGTAATACAGTAACTTCAGCTCCAGTATCCAGTGGAGCTAACACATGTAAAATCCCCCCCAAACTGCCACTTTATAGTTAAAGGAACATAGGGGCATTGGTCCCCCTCACGGTAAGAGGCTACAGTGGTGGCAATTTTGGGGGACCTGCCAAACCTTCATTTCTGCTGTTTTGGCATTTGCCAGGTAGTGCCTTGCCTTGAGGTGGCAGGTGGGAGTGGAGGGTGGGCGCGGAGTTGGTGATGGGGCTAGGGACAGTCAGCTTTTTTGTGTAGGCGCTAACTTTTGCCATCAGCAAAACATTTCTGATGTTGTGATCCCATCTATTTCTGATTGTGGGATACTGGCTTGTACAAGATCATTCCACATTTGTTTCCTCATCACCCGTGATGTAACTCCTTTCGGTTTTGCTGGCTTTCCTTTATTCACCACCCGCACAGATGGTCCCGAAGTTACAGCCCCAATTTCCCTCAAGGTATTTGCTAGGGCGCCTACATTACCAGTAGCATTTGTGACTGCTGGTGTAATCAAGGGTTTTAGTGAGACAGGCGCTCCTCTCAAAAGCTGCATTTTGATACTTCTCGCTACTGCTACCCTGTCCGGATTGAATCCCATAATCAGCGCATGAACCATTGCTGTTATCAAAATGTTCCCAGGCACAGCAGAGTAAGATGATAAGCAGTACAGCAGCACAGCAAGCAGCAAAAGCAAAAAGCAGCCACTAACGAGCACTAGACTCTAACATACAGTAAGGCAAGCATGCCCCATGGCAAGCACAGAAGCCTGCCAATTAATAGCTAAACAGCAATAACAACTATAAATTCGATCTAGCACATTCCAATCAAATCTGTCATTATCTCGAACCCTTCATGCCCCACGTTGGGCGCCAAAAAGGACTGTCGTGGTTTAACCCTGGCTGGCAACTAAGCACCACACAGCCACTTGCTCACTCCCTCCCCCCTCGTTTATTAGCAATACGTGCTACCAACCGTTCTACAGTATCTTGCAGCCCGTGGCACCGCTCTGCTTGAGTAGTAATTACTTCTTGTGTGATTGCCTTTGCATCTTGTAAAGTCCTGACTTCCCTTTCCAATTCTCTCATTTTACTCCATAATGCAACAACTTCATGGTCAAGAGCTCTAAGACCGGTAACTAATAACCATCCCAATCTCCCCGCTAACTTGCGAGAAGAATCCGATGCTGCTTTCCATGGCAATCCACGCATAGTCGTTTCAGTTGTCTGGGGGGTAACCACCGCCCCGTCATCTATTTCAGGCCATGCTTCCGGCGGAGCCCATGTAGCCAGGAAGGTGGCCATGGGGGTCCAGCACTCAGTACTGGGCCATCCTGGAATACGAGGAATCACCATCATGGCCTCCCCAGTCCCCGATTTTTTTGCTGGTCATGGCATGGCTGTTCCTGGATCCTACCGACTACGCCAAATGTGTGAGCCGGCACAGGCAGGATGCAGGAACAACCACAAAACCACAGATGAAATGCAAAGAGAAAATTTATTTTCGTTACTGTGCTGGTTTTGGCTGGGGTAGAGTTAATTTTCTTCATAGTAGCTAGTATGGGACTATGTTTTGGATTTGTGCTGGAAACAGTGTTGATAACACAGGGATGTTTTCGTTATTGCTGAGCAGTGCTTACACAGAGTCAAGGCCTTTTCTGCTTCTCACACCACCCCACCAGCGAGGAGGCTGGGGGTGCACAAGAAGTTGGGAGGAGACACAGCTGGGACAGCTGACTCCAACTGACCAAAGGGATATTCCATACCATATGACATCATGCTCAGCATATAAAGCTGGGGCGAGTTGGCTGGGAGGGGCAGATCTCTGCTTGGGCATCGGTCAGCGGGTGGTGAGCAATTGCATTGTGCATCGCTTGTCTTTCTTGGGTGTTATTTATCTTTTTTTTGTTATATTCCTCTCCCCCCCCCCCCCCCAGTGGGATGGGGAGAGAATTGGAAGAGTAAAAGTGAGAAAACTCGTGGGTGGAGATAAAGACAGTTTAATAAGTAAAGCAAAAGCTGCGCATGCAAGCAAAGCAAAACAAGGAATTCATTCACTACTTCCCATCGGCAGGCAGGTGTTCAGCCATCTCCAGGAAAGCAGGGCTCCATCACGCATAACGGTTACTTGGGAAGATCAACGCCATCACTCTGAATGTCCCCCCCTTCCTTCTTCTTCCCCCAGCTTTATATGCTGAGCATGATGGTACCTAGTGCGGGCAGCAAAGACCTGCAAACCTGGCTCTGGTGCTGTGCTGCCTGAAAGCTGGTAAGTACAGGATCAGAGTTGCTGTCCAAGTGTTTTAATGGTGTTTAAAGCCCTGTCAAAGAGCAAATGTAGAAGCAAGTGGAGGAAATGGGGGTGAAAGTTCTGGCGGAGCAGTGAGTTGCTGGGCAGTGTCTCAAGGAGGTGTGTGGACAGGGAACACGTGGGAAGGCAGTGTGCCCAGAGCTGAGCAGAGGAGCCCAGTTCTGCAACTGTTTCAGTGTAAATTGTTTAAGAAAAAAATAATAACCCCCCATCTCTGCTATGTGAGGTGACTGTGTTAGGATTCACCAAACCAGGACATACTGACTTCATTACCCAATAAGTAGAAAGCCTCAGCGAAGAAGAAACCTTTTTTGATTACTTTTGAAACAGTGGTAATCTTGGCAGAGCTGTGGGGTGACAAGGGACAAATAGTGTCGCTGACTTTATTGGGGGTGAGGGAGAGGAACTGGTGTGGAGGGGTGGATGGTGAGTGGGGTGAGCCCTTGTTGCGCAGGGAGCGTTGCGTGGGGAGCATGAGTGGACCGAGGAAGGGTATTTCATAATGTCTGCTCACGTTAGGGGTGCCCGGCAGCAGCGATATGCTGACTGCTGTCATCGTCACATATTGATGTATGTGGAGTTAATGGTTATGCTTATGGCTGATTTTCCTGGTCATTAATGGCATGGGGAATAGCAGCTTGGCTTGGAGCGCAGGGAGGGGTCTCTGGGCCTCGCTGTGTGGGCGTCCAGCTGTCCTCTCTGCTCCTGAGGAAGTTCTAGTTCCCAGGAACTTCTTCAGCATGAGCCTGGTCCTCCTGCAAAGCTCTTCTGTGACTGGCACCTGGATGGTATTATTCCCCCCCCATTCTGCAAGAAAACTTGACCATGCAGGGACAGACAGGTCATTTTATCTTTGGCTTACTTTGGCAAAGTCCTAGGGTAACATCAGTCCTTGACCAGGCCAGGGCTGTGCTGGTGACCTTCTCCTTCCAGCTGTTTGGCCAGGGCCTCTGCATGGTGGTCCCTCAAGGGTGCTTTCTGTACCTTAGCTCTATGCAAAGTGATGGAAGTCTGGGCTTTGGGGGAGCTCTAGTGACTCCAGGGAGAAAAGGTCCTCGTGTGGTCAGAGAGAACAGAGGTGAGTTGCTGATGCTCATTTCTGAAGTATCTGATCCCCAAGAGGAAGAAGCTGCTCAATGTTGTGTAGCCCAGACCTCAGAGCAGTTGGCACCAAGGACCTAAAATACCAGTGTGACAGGAAGAAAAATGAATGGCTCCATGCGGTGCGGAAGTAGTATTGCTTAGCCAAGAGAACAAGCTTCCCAATCAATGGTCTGGTTTCTGTTTTCTTACTTTTAAATAGTATCTTCTGACCATTTCACTCTTCACTTCCTATTCCTAATTATGAACTTGTTATCTTGTGTCTCTCTCCATCTTTCACAATCTGTGGGTTCTGATAATTGCCTCTGGCTGTTGCAGATCTTCACTGTATAACATCTCTAAGGTATAACCTACTCTGCCCATTTATCTCAGGGTTTTTTCACTGGGGCTCTTCTCATCCACCCAGCTCTCAAGTCAGCAGCATCATCTCTGGCCTCAGCACAGTGCTGCCCCACTTGTCTCAGGGTGATGCTGCACAGGTTCTTCTTCCATCTTTGATCCTCTCTGGCTCCTTCCATGTATCTCCTGTCACTGATTATGTCGAACATGCTTTTGAGCCCCCTGTAACATAGACACTACCACCCAATGTGTCACTTTTCACTTGACTTCAAGAGGATGACATCTGCCTTTGGCCAGTGATGCTGGATTGTGTCATCCATGCGGTCAGTTTTGAAAAGGGCATCCTTTTACTTTCTTCCATGCTGTCTCTGGAGGTCAGTGAAATTTCATTATTATCTTCCTTCCTAGAGATGGTGTCTGACAAACACCCCCACCCCCCAAACCTTCCAGCATGAAATGAAGCAAAATGAGGAGCCTTGACAAATCAGGCTGCTCTGGTCTCTGCCTGGCTCTCAGACCATATTGCACTTGAATGCCCTCTGCTCTCCCATCGGTCTCTCTCTCTTGTAAGCAGTTTTTCCCAGTGTCTGTACGTTGTCTGGTATATTAAGGTTCTGGCCCTGGACCTACAGCTTCTAACAAGTACAGTAACACAAATAATGGATGCTGAGGCTGATAAGAACAATATTGCAACAGTTGAAATTTCTTCCTGAAATTTTCAAAACAATAGGATGTCCTATATTGTCTACTCTAGTGCTGCTGAGGGCACTGGCATACTGTTAGCTTGCATCTAGGTATGTATTAACTGGGTCGTATCAATGTCCCTTGAGCAGAAGGGAGGTTTCTAGCTGCGGTCGTCGTGCCTGTGGGCTCCAGGAACCAGAAGAGGGTGCTGGAGATCTTCGGCTGGCTCTGATCTCTGCTCCTGCTCTACTCACAGATTTTGTGTAACTATTATTTTGGTTAATATTTTTGTGGTTTTGCTTTTTCTAAACTGGTGTAAGCATTCTAGTTTT